>NC_055961.1:2036971-2069471 GCF_018492685.1 Alosa sapidissima
AAGTGATGAATGAGATGCTGAAGTGATGATGTGATGAAGTGATGAAGTGATGAAGTGATGAAGTGATGAATGAGATGCTGAAGTGATGAAGTGATGAATGAGATGCTGAAGTGATGAAGTGATGAAGTGATGAATGAGATGCTGAAGTGATGAAGTGATGAAGTGATGATGTGATGAAGTGATGAAGTGATGAAGTGATGAAGTGATGATGTGATGAAGTGATGAAGTGATGAAGTGATGAAGTGATGAATGAGATGATGAAGTGATGAAGTGATGAATGAGATGCTGAAGTGATGAAGTGATGATGTGATGAAGTGATGATGTGATGAAGTGATGAAGTGATGAAGTGATGAAGTGATGAAGTGATGAAGTGATGAATGAGATGATGAAGTGATGAAGTGATGAATGAGATGCTGAAGTGATGAAGTGATGATGTGATGAAGTGATGATGTGATGAATGAGATGCTGAAGTGATGAAGTGATGAATGAGATGCTGAAGTGATGATGTGATGAAGTGATGAAGTGATGAAGTGATGAAGTGATGAATGAGATGCTGAAGTGATGAAGTGATGAAGTGATGAATGAGATGCTGAAGTGATGAAGTGATGAATGAGATGCTGAAGTGATGAAGTGATGAAGTGATGAAGTGATGAAGTGATGAATGAGATGCTGAAGTGATGAAGTGATGAATGAGATGCTGAAGTGATGAAGTGATGAAGTGATGAAGTGATGAAGTGATGAATGAGATGCTGAAGTGATGAAGTGATGAAGTGATGAAGTGATGAAGTGATGAAGTGATGAATGAGATGCTGAAGTGATGAAGTGATGAATGAGATGCTGAAGTGATGAAGTGATGAAGTGATGAATGAGATGCTGAAGTGATGATGTGATGAAGTGATGAATGAGATGCTGAAGTGATGATGTGATGAAGTGATGAAGTGATGAAGTGATGAAGTGATGAATGAGATGCTGAAGTGATGAAGTGATGAAGTGATGAAGTGATGAAGTGATGAATGAGATGCTGAAGTGATGAAGTGATGAATGAGATGCTGAAGTGATGAAGTGATGAAGTGATGATGTGATGAAGTGATGAAGTGATGAATGAGATGCTGAAGTGATGAAGTGATGAATGAGATGCTGAAGTGATGATGTGATGAAGTGATGAAGTGATGAAGTGATGAAGTGATGAATGAGATGCTGAAGTGATGAAGTGATGAAGTGATGAATGAGATGCTGAAGTGATGAAGTGATGAATGAGATGCTGAAGTGATGAAGTGATGAAGTGATGATGTGATGAAGTGATGAAGTGATGAATGAGATGCTGAAGTGATGAAGTGATGATGTGATGAAGTGATGAAGTGATGAAGTGATGAATGAGATGCTGAAGTGATGAAGTGATGAATGAGATGCTGAAGTGATGATGTGATGAAGTGATGAAGTGATGAAGTGATGAAGTGATGAATGAGATGCTGAAGTGATGAAGTGATGAATGAGATGCTGAAGTGATGATGTGATGAAGTGATGAAGTGATGAAGTGATGAAGTGATGAATGAGATGCTGAAGTGATGAAGTGATGAAGTGATGAATGAGATGCTGAAGTGATGAAGTGATGAATGAGATGCTGAAGTGATGAAGTGATGAAGTGATGAAGTGATGAATGAGATGCTGAAGTGATGAAGTGATGAAGTGATGAAGTGATGAAGTGATGAATGAGATGCTGAAGTGATGAAGTGATGAAGTGATGAAGTGATGAATGAGATGCTGAAGTGATGAATGAGATGCTGAAGTGATGAAGTGATGAAGTGATGAAGTGATGAAGTGATGAAGTGATGAATGAGATGCTGAAGTGATGAAGTGATGAATGAGATGCTGAAGTGATGAAGTGATGAAGTGATGAATGAGATGCTGAAGTGATGATGTGATGAAGTGATGAATGAGATGCTGAAGTGATGATGTGATGAAGTGATGAAGTGATGAAGTGATGAAGTGATGAATGAGATGCTGAAGTGATGAAGTGATGAAGTGATGAAGTGATGAAGTGATGAATGAGATGCTGAAGTGATGAAGTGATGAATGAGATGCTGAAGTGATGAAGTGATGAAGTGATGAATGAGATGCTGAAGTGATGAAGTGATGAAGTGATGAAGTGATGAATGAGATGCTGAAGTGATGATGTGATGAAGTGATGAAGTGATGAATGAGATGCTGAAGTGATGAAGTGATGAATGAGATGCTGATGTGATGAAGTGATGAATGAGATGCTGAAGTGATGAAGTGATGAAGTGATGAAGTGATGAAGTGATGAATGAGATGCTGAAGTGATGAAGTGATGAATGAGATGCTGATGTGATGAAGTGATGAAGTGATGAATGAGATGAATGAGATGCTGAAGTGCTGATGTGATGAAGTGATGAAGTGATGAAGTGATGAATGAGATGCTGAAGTGCTGATGTGATGAAGTGATGAAGTGATGAATGAGATGCTGAAGTGATGAAGTGATGAATGAGATGCTGAAGTGATGAAGTGATGAAGTGCTGAAGTGCTGAAGTGATGAAGTGATGAATGAGATGCTGAAGTGATGAATGAGATGAAGTGATGAATGAGATGCTGAAGTGATGATGTGATGAAGTGATGAAGTGATGAATGAGATGCTGAAGTGATGAAGTGATGATGTGATGAAGTGATGAATGAGATGCTGAAGTGATGATGTGATGAAGTGATGAAGTGATGAAGTGATGAAGTGATGAATGAGATGCTGAAGTGATGAATGAGATGCTGAAGTGATGAATGAGATGAAGTGATGAATGAGATGCTGAAGTGATGAAGTGATGAAGTGATGAAGTGATGAAGTGATGAATGAGATGCTGAAGTGATGAAGTGATGAATGAGATGCTGAAGTGATGAAGTGATGAAGTGATGAATGAGATGCTGAAGTGATGAAGTGATGAATGAGATGCTGAAGTGATGAAGTGATGAAGTGATGAATGAGATGCTGAAGTGATGAAGTGATGAAGTGATGATGTGATGAATGAGATGCTGAAGTGATGAAGTGATGAATGAGATGCTGAAGTGATGAAGTGATGAAGTGATGAATGAGATGCTGAAGTGATGAAGTGCTAATGTGATGCTGAAGTGATGAAGTGATGAAGTGATGAAGTGATGAAGTGATGAAGTGATGAATGAGATGATGAAGTGATGATGTGATGATGTGATGAAGTGATGAATGAGATGCTGAAGTAATGATGTGATGAATGAGATGCTGAAGTGATGATGTGATAAATGAGATGCTGAAGTGATGAAGTGATGAATGAGATGCTGAAGTGATGAAGTGATGAAGTGATGAATGAGATGCTGAAGTGATGAAGTGATGAAGTGATGAAGTGATGAATGAGATGCTGAAGTGATGAAGTGATGAATGAGATGCTGAAGTGATGAAGTGATGAAGTGATGAATGAGATGCTGAAGTGATGATGTGATGGATGAGATGCTAATGTGATGCTGACATGATGATGTGATGATGTGATGAAGTGATGAATGAGATGCTGAAGTGATGAATGAGATGCTGAAGTGATGAAGTGATGAATGAGATGCTGAAGTGATGAATGAGATGCTGAAGTGATGAAGTGATGAAGTGATGAATGAAGTGCTGAAGTGATGAATGAGATGCTGAAGTGATGAAGTGATGAAGTGATGAATGAGATGCTGAAGTGATGAAGTGATGAAGTGATGAATGAGATGCTGAAGTGATGATGTGATGGATGAGATGCTAATGTGATGCTGACATGATGATGTGATGATGTGATGAAGTGATGAATGAGATGCTGAAGTGATGAATGAGATGCTGAAGTGATGAATGAGATGCTGAAGTGCTGAAGTGATGATGTGATGAATGAGATGCTGAAGTGCTGAAGTGATGATGTGATGAATGAGATGCTGAAGTGATGAAGTGATGATGTGATGAATGAGATGCTGAAGTGATGATGTGATGAAGTGATGAAGTGATGAATGAGATGCTGAAGTGATGAAGTGATGAAGTGATGAATGAGATGCTGAAGTGATGAAGTGATGAATGAGATGCTGAAGTGATGAAGTGATGAATGAGATGCTGAAGTGATGAAGTGATGAAGTGATGAAGTGATGAATGAGATGCTGAAGTGATGAAGTGATGAAGTGATGAAGTGATGAAGTGATGAAGTGATGAATGAGATGCTGAAGTGATGAAGTGATGAAGTGATGAAGTGATGAAGTGATGAAGTGATGAATGAGATGCTGAAGTGATGAAGTGATGATGTGATGAATGAGATGCTGAAGTGATGAAGTGATGAAGTGATGAATGAGATGCTGAAGTGATGAAGTGATGAAGTGATGAATGAGATGCTGAAGTGATGAATGAGATGCTGATGTGATGAAGTGATGAAGTGATGAATGAGATGCTGAAATGATGAATGAGATGCTGATGTGATGAAGTGATGAAGTGATGAATGAGATGCTGATGTGATGAAGTGATGAAGTGATGAATGAGATGCTGAAATGATGAAGTGATGAATGAGATGCTGAAGTGATGAAGTGATGAAGTGATGAAGTGATGAAGTGATGAATGAGATGCTGAAGTGATGAAGTGATGAAGTGCTGATGTGATGAAGTGATGAAGTGATGAATGAGATGCTGATGTGATGAATGAGATGATGAAGTGATGATGTGATGAAGTGATGAAGTGATGAATGAGATGCTGAAGTGATGAATGAGATGATGAAGTGATGATGTGATGAAGTGATGAAGTGATGAATGAGATGCTGAAGTGATGAAGTGATGAAGTGATGAAGTGCTGATGTGATGAAGTGATGAAGTGATGAATGAGATGCTGAAGTGATGATGTGATGAAGTGATGAATGAGATGCTGAAGTGATGAAGTGATGAATGAGATGCTGAAGTGATGATGTGATGAAGTGATGAAGTGATGAATGAGATGCTGAAGTGATGAAGTGATGAATGAGATGCTGAAGTGATGATGTGATGAAGTGATGAAGTGATGAATGAGATGCTGAAGTGATGAATGAGATGAAGTGATGAATGAGATGCTGAAGTGATGAAGTGATGATGTGATGAATGAGATGCTGAAGTGATGAAGTGATGAATGAGATGCTGAAGTGATGATGTGATGAAGTGATGAATGAGATGCTGAAGTGATGAAGTGATGAATGAGATGCTGAAGTGATGAAGTGATGAATGAGATGCTGAAGTGATGAAGTGATGAATGAGATGCTGAAGTGATGATGTGATGAAGTGATGAAGTGATGAATGAGATGCTGAAGTGATGAATGAGATGCTGAAGTGATGAAGTGATGATGTGATGAATGAGATGCTGAAGTGATGAAGTGATGAATGAGATGCTGAAGTGATGAAGTGATGAATGAGATGCTGAAGTGCTGAAGTGATGAAGTGATGAATGAGATGCTGAAGTGATGAAGTGATGAATGAGATGCTGAAGTGATGAAGTGATGAATGAGATGCTGAAGTGATGAAGTGCTGAAGTGATGAATGAGATGCTGAAGTGATGAATGAGATGCTGAAGTGCTGAAGTGTGAGTGTTGAATCAGGCTCAGTAAAAATGGCAGCTTACAGAAATGAGATCTAATGAGATCAGCTTGCAGAAATGAGATCTAATGTGTTGGGATTAAGGCTAAATCATGGCATGTGGCTTTGATTTGTGTCATGGGATAATACGGGGTGGGGTGTAGTGATGGTGTCTTTTGGGTCGTTCTCTCAGCAGACAGGATGTGGTCATCACATGCTGTTAGTAAACGCGACTCTAGCCTTGCACATGCTTTATTATCCTCTTTATTCTGTTGAGTTTCTTAGCAGCAGCACCAGTGACAGTGGGCAGCTGTGGCTGCTAGATTGGGAGCATCCACTTCTGAAACAGCAGGATCTCACACACCTCACACACCACAGATCTCACACACCACACACCACACACACCTCACACACCACAGATCTCACACACCACACACCACACACACCTCACACACCACAGATCTCACACACCACACACACCTCACACACCACACATCTCACACACCACATATCTATCTCACACACCACAGATCTCTCACACCATCTCACACACCACAGATCTCACACACCACAGATCTATCTTGCACACCACAGATCTCACACAACACAGATCTACCTCACACACCACAGACCTCACACACCATCTCACACACCACAGATCTCACACACCACAGATCTAGCTCACACACCACAGATCTCACACACCACCTCCCACCACAGATCTCTCACACCACCTCACACACCACAGATCTCTCACACCACAGATCTCACACACCACCTCCCACCACAGATCTCTCACACCACCTCACACACCACAGATCTCTCACACCACCTCACACAACAGATCTCTCACACCACAGATCTCTCACACCACCTCACACACCACAGATCTCTCACACCACAGATCTCACACACCAGCATCCAAATCTGCAACAGCAGGAGCTTAAGCAGCTCTCATCCACCACCTCACACACCAGCATGTCAATGACAGACATAAAGCTGTTTCATACAGTTGCTTTTCTGAACTGTGTGTGTGCTAATGAAAAGCCAGCTTCCCTCAGTATATGTAGATGCAGCTGTAGCAATATTGCCCACTGGTGCTCAGTATAGATAGATGCAGCTATAGCAATATTGCCCACTGGACTAGTGCTTCTTCAAAGCCTCTTTAGGACAGCGGGATTAAACATCACTTCCCTCAACAGCTGACTGACCCTCCCCATCCCAGAGAATACAATACAGACGCTTAAGTGTGTGTGTGTGTGTGTGTGTGTGTTGAGTCGTGCATCTTTTCTGTGTACATAGTTAATCTTCACCTAGACTTCCCTGGTCATAGAGGATTTCACATCTATAAACACAGAGGAGGAGGTCTAGACGCAACAGATGTGAAGCTAAACAGTTTATGAGGAAGACAGTGAGAGACACACACACACACACACGCACGCACACACACACACACACACACACACGCACACATGCACGCACGCACACACACAGCTCAGAGGGGTGACACACTTGGTCTCGTCTCACTGGTCACTGCTGGTTACACTCCATATTGTCTGCACACAGGTGAAGGACAGGTAAGCACAGGTGATGGAGATCATAGAGGAACACAGGTAGCACAGGTGATGGAGGGTGTGACAAAAAGGAGATCATAGAGGAACACAGGTAGCACAGGTGAACATTGGTAGAGTCGGCAGGTATGTGTGAAGGCATTGGGGTTGGTAGAGTAGCCAGGTATGTGTGAAGGCGTTGGGAGAGTAGTCAGGTATGTGTGAAGGCGTTGGGAGAGTAGCCAGGTACTGTATGTGTGAAGGCGTTGGGGTTGGTGGTAGAGTTGGCAGGTATGTATGAAGGCGTTGGGGTTGGTGGTAGAGTTGGCAGGTATGTGTGAAGGCGTTGGGGTTGGTGGTAGAGTAGGCAGGTATGTGTGAAGGCGTTGGGGTTGGTGGTAGAGTTGGCAGGTATGTGTGAAGGCGTTGGGGTTGGTGGTAGAGTAGGCAGGTATGTGTGAAGGCGTTGGGGTTGGTGGTAGAGTAGGCAGGTATGTGTGAAGGCGTTGGGGTTGGGAGAGTAGCCAAGTACTGTATGTGTGAAGGCGTTGGGGTTGGTGGTGTAGCCAGGTATGTGTAAAGGCGTTGGGGTTGGTGGTGTAGCCAGGTATGTGTGAAGGCGTTGGGGTTGGTGGTGTAGCCAGGTATGTGTGAAGGCGTTGGGGTTGGGAGAGTAGCCAGGTACTGTATATGTGAAGGCATTGGGGTTGGTGGTAGAGTAGCCAGGTATGTGTGAAGGCGTTGGGGTTGGTAGAGTAGGCAGGTATGTGTGAAGGCGTTGGGGTTGATTTCAGCCGATTCCTGGCAGCACCAGACAGGCAGCGGGATGAGAAGTAGGTTAGGGTGTCACCTTACAAGCCTGAATCATCTCCCTCCCCAAAATCCCCTGTGACCCAGATAAGCATGACACAGCACACTCACCGCCACACACACAATAGGCCTGCTGGACACATCTGTGTGTGTGTGTGTGTGTTTGTGTTTTTTTCATAATGTACCCATAATCTGGATTATAATCCAGTGGTCGGAGAGTCCAGCCAGAAGAAGTCTACATTTTAACGCACGTGGAGAGGACAAGGGCCAGCCTCTCAGTCCAGCTGCCTGGGGATCACAATGACCAGTGGCAGGAGTAACACAGTGACCAGTGGCAGCAGTAACAACAACAATGACCAGTGGCAGGAGAAACGCAGTGACCAGTGGCAGGGAGATCATAATGACCAGTGACAGGGAGATCATAATGACCAGTGACCAGTGGCAGATGTAACAATGACCAATGACAGGGAGATCAAAATGACCAGTGGCAGGGAGATCACAATGACCAGTGACAGGGAGATCACAATGACCAGTGACAGGGAGATCACAATGACCAGTGACCAGTGACAGGGAGATCACAATGACCAGTGACCAGTGGCAGGGAGATCGCAATGACCAGTGATCAGTGGCAGGGAGATCACAATGACCAGTGGCAGGAGTAACAAAAACAGCGGATTTCCTATTGTTTGCTATGGTTTGGCAGTAGAGCGGTACACAGTGCTATTCTTATGATAATATTATATGCTAGCAGAGAATGTGAGCAGAGAATTGATCTGTGTTGAACTTCAACCTTTGATACACATCAAAACCATATAATACCATAACTCTATACACATCTGCAAAACCATAAAATACCACAACTCTATACCACATCTGCAAAACCATAAAATACCATAACTCTATACACATCATAAAATACCATAACTTTATACTAGTGCTGTCAGTTAAATGCGATATTAACGGCGTTAACGTAAACCTATTTTAACGACCTTTTTTATCGCGAGATTAACGTTCTTTTTGGTGTAACAAACTTTGTAGTTTTTTCACATGCTGTTGCAACAACTAGTAACGTTAGAACAACTACAAAACCACACCGGATCTAGCTAGACCGGAAACTAAACAATATGCACTGACGAATGGAACTGCACGTACACGTCTTTTAGGTGAAAGATGAGTGATATAAAGGAAATCTATGCTGCTGCATCAAAGTGGGGAGCGAAAAGGGCTTATAGTAAACTTACTAAATCTTGAAACAAACATGAATAAAAGGCACAAAATAAGGTTGGTGTAAGAGTTATCTGTGTGTTTATGGGATTAATGTGACCATGTTCCTATGTTTTGCTCTTTCCAGTTTTCTAACAGGAGTGTCATGAATGTATTGATAGGCACAGTCAAACTGCCCGTGGCTGACTATAATTAAGTTCAGCAAGCTTAACTTTACATGTCATAACATCAACTAAACATAAGTCACACATTCATTCTATCACTTGTAATATGAACGTAGCCCGTTTCCTACAACTAGGTGAGATAATTGGCTATGTTATACTGAAGTTCCACAGTTAGCTAGCTAGCAAGCTAAACCGTTTTGCATGGGATATTATTGTAAGTGTAGCTACATGCTAAATTTGTACAATACATGGGGTATTGCAAACGAATTAGGTTGGTAATGTACATCGTTTTGACATGAGTAAGTACCATAAACATAATTCTTCATAACTGCCGTGTTAGTAAAATGATTGAATGTCCTGTGAATTAATAACTAGATGTAACGTCAACGTGTGATTACTAGCTGTCTTTCCCATGATATAATGTTAACATGTTTTCCGCTGAAATGGGGCGTGATGCAGATTAAATGTATCTTTATGATGATGCGCCGTTAGTAGGCTAAAGGCATGCTGCACAACTTGGTTGGGCTTACGAGCTGGTCAAAGAGTAGTAATCTAGCTGACGCATTAGTTGTGTGCCACCAAAGATTTTTTCATCTTCACTTGTTCTGTTATCAACATTCCTCTTTGGCTGCTACTATTTGCGATGCGAATGCTTTCGACATTCATTTACATAAGATTCCATTCTTTTCAATACAACTCCGCACACCAGCATCCCACTTTGCCATGTAAATCACGATTCAGTTATATTTGGTCGAAGCTGCTCCATAAAATACATCGTTCATCCAGTGTTTGCCTGTTAAAAACTTCGGCGTTGATGTGTGTGGCAAGTGACAGTGCACCATAGACTGTACGCCTATAAAATGTCAATGCACTCATGTTGAAAAGTTCCTTATTTTCAACTGAACTCAAAGATAATGAATATAGTATGAATATAATATTTTCTGTTTGTTATGCCCTTTATAATGTGTGTAGGCCTACATTTTGTGCACGCACTTCTACGGTAGCATTTATTTCATTTTATATCAGCTATTTCTGAAAAATATATTGTGTTGCCTCAGGTCTGCTGCATATCTTTTGAAATTTGATTTGAAATAATCAAACAGACCTACGTCTTAAAGTTCAGTTAATAAAGTAACTTGCTTTGCTTTCATTTGAATCCCAATCAAGATACACAATAATTACTTTATTGTTAATATGGACTCCTGGAAAGTTCAGAAATGCAAAATAGTAGAATTTTAATCATATGATAAAATATGTGATTAATCGTGATTAACTATAGGAATTCAGCGATTAATCGTGATTAAAAATTTTAATCGTTTGACAGCACTACTTTATACACATCTGCAAAACCATAAAATACCATAACTCTATACCACATCTGCAAAACCATAAAATACCATAACTCTATACCACATCTGCAAAATCATATAATACCATAACTCCATACCACATCAAAACCATAAAATACCATAACTCCATACACATCTGCAAAACCATAAAATACCATAACTCCATACACATCTGCAAAACCATAAAATACCACAACTCTATACACATCTGCAAAACCATAAAATACCATAACTCCATACACATCTGCAAAACCATAAAATACCATAACTCCATACACATCTGCAAAACCATAAAATACCACAACTCTATACACATCTGCAAAACCATAAAATACCATAACTCCATACACATCTGCAAAACCATAAAATACCATAACTCCATACACATCTGCAAAACCATATAATACCACAACTCTATACCACATCTGCAAAATCATACACTAATTCTCAGCCTTTGATTTTTTAATTTCATAAAAAAAAAAATATTTTGCAAGTGTCTCTTCCTCTGTGCTACATTGCCTTCAATTTCTGTTGTTGACAAGGGGTGTGTGTGTGTGTATGTGTGCGTGTGCGTGTGTGCGTGTGTGTGTGTGTGTGTGTATGTGTGCGTGTGTGTATTGTGTGTATATGTGATGTGTGTGTGTGTGCGCGTGTGCGTGTCTGTGTGTGTGTGTGTGTGTGTGCGCGTGTGTGTGTGTTAATGTTGGTTAATCCCTATGCTATGCTGAAAGGGCAGTATAATCAGGTAGGACGCGGCAGTGGTGACTTGTGGGTGGTGATTAGAGTGAGGAGAGTATTAGTCCCGCGCTGAAGTCCCTCTGTGTGTGTGTTTAGAGTGGGGAGAGTATTAGTCCCGCGCTGAAGTCCCTCTGTGTGTGTGTTTAGAGTGGGGAGAGTATTAGTCCCGCGCTGAAGTCCCTGTGTGTGTGTGTGTGTTTAGAGTGAGGAGAGTATTAGTCCCGCGCTGAAGTCCCTGTGTGTGTGTGTGTGTGTGTGTGTGTGTGTGTGTATGTGGGTGTGTTTGTGTGTGTAGAGTGGGGAGATTATTAGTCCCGCGCTGAAGTCCGTGTGTGTGTGTGTGTGTGTGTGTGTATGCTTAGAGTGGGAAATGATTAAATTCTCATAAATTCGGAACTGTGCTGCACAAGCCCTGAGGGCCACTGGAAAACACCACAATCCACTTTACACACCTCCCTCAAACGACCATTTAACGTGTGTGTGTGTGTGAGTGTGTGTGTGTGTAATCATATCTGTGTATGTTAGCATGGGTGAGTGTTTCTCTCTATCTCTTCACCTTTGCCTTTGTGTGTGAGTGTGTGTGTGTGTGTGTGAGAGAGTGTGTGTATGTGTGTGTGTGTTCATATTCGTATGTGTATTAAGGCCACTCTGAGTTTTTACTCGGCTTTGTCTATCCTGTGTATTGAGTGGAGAGAAGTTTTTGACATGAACTGACTCCAACACAGACACACACACCACACACACACACACACACACACACACACACACAGAGGACCCATGATGACAGAGGGATTAACACAAATTCTCAGATACTCGAGCTCTGACCCATGAGTTCTCTCCCAACAACACAGCACAAATACACAGCACAGATACACAGCACAGACACACAGCACAAACACACAGCACAAATACACAGCACAGACACATAGCACAGACACACAGCACACACACACAGCACAGACACACAACATAAATACACAGCACAGACACACACCATACACACACAACACAAATACACAGCACACACACACACACAGCACAAATAGCCTACACAGCACAGACACACAGCACAGACACACAGCACAGACACACAGCACAAATACACAGCACAGACACACACACAACACAAATACACAGTAAACACACACACAGCACAAATACACAGCACAGACACACAGCACACACAAACAGCACAGACACACAGCACAAATACACAGCACAGACACACTGCCCAGCGAAAAGACCAACGCTCTCTTCTAACAACACAACACAAAACTGCAGTTTTTCTAAATTACAGTGCAGTACCATCATGTGTTCATGTCCAAAATATAATATTTGTGTGAATTGCATGTGAAATGAATTTAATTCCTCCAAAACTGCAGTAAATAAGAGTTACTAAGAGAAGCTAGCATCCATATGTTTTAGTTCCCTGCAGGGCTCTCAAGTTTTGAAGTTTGCAAGGAGTGAGACTTTGTTTCTCAGGGGGGAGGGGGCGTGGCATTGGCACAGTACCACGCCCCCTCCCCTCTGATCGAAGTACATGAAAATCCTATGTCTGCTTGAACTACTCGTGGCGCCACGCCCCCTCCCCCCGATCAACAGACCCACCCTCCCCATGTCCCATCGACCCAGCTTCATGAGAGAGCACAAATTCCATTATTTCAAACACACTGTTTTATTTATTCTAGAACCCTATAGTAAATAATAATAAATAATAATAACATAAATCATAATAATAATTTCACCCAAATGGGCCCTTTGAACAGCAGTGGCTCATTCTGCTCTAAACAAACAGAAAACAACCAAATGAGAAAAAGCACATTTAGCCCCAAAATGGTCTCTTGAACAGTGGTGGTTCTGTCTGTGTGTGTGTGTGTGTGTGTGTGTGTGTGTTTATGAGTGATGTTGTGTGTTGTAAGTGTTTGTGGGAGATTTTGATGCCTTGATGACTGATACTGGGGGCTCCCATTTGAAGCACTGTGGTTCAATGTCAGCCATTTTCACAGTCATGAGGCCATCCTTAAAAATATTCTTGTTTGCAGTAACAGCCAAAATTTTTTTTTAAAAAATGGGTCGGTAGGTACAGTAGGTCAATATTTTTTTTTTCAAGATTCAAAGTGAAAAAAAAGTAACATTTTGGTCATGGTGATTACGTAGGTATGAATTTAAACAAATGTGCATATTGTGACGTAACTGACTGGGTCCTCAACCCGTGCCTTCAGGCGCATCACTGCAAACCTCAATCTGATGCAGGTTATGTAGACCAGCCTTTCTCAAACTTCTTTGACCTGAGGCCCAGTCATGGCAGACTTTGGGGTCATAGGGCCCATCTACACGTACCCAACCCCACTCCCTCCAAATCAAATTGTCATTATCATTATCACAATCATTATTATGCCTATATTATTATACATGCACTTTCACTTAAATGTTTTGTGACATGCACATCAGAGGACTGCTTTACTAATGTAAGATATAATTATTAGTTTCATTGCTTTTGCATGGTTGCATGATGCTTGCATAAGAACAGAAATACTTCTCAAAACAGCAACAATTATATGGGTGCTCTTGTTTTGGGATGTTTCCCTCATGCAACCATCATAATAAGCTCAATGCGTGAGACTTGAGAGGTCTGTTGCAGCACCTCGGATTGGGGGGTAAGCGCACTAGCCAGGGCCAGACCTCTCAAGTCTCACGCATTGAGCGTGAGACACACGCATTTCAATGACTTCACACGGTCACACATGGCATTTCTCACTCCGAGAAATTATTAACTTGCCCGCACAGACATTTCTAAGGGCTATATTTTACAAACTTGTCACACAACGTTGCTGTCTGTGCGCTCATTCAGCTCAGAGAGTTGCTGTTCAGTTACTAACCTATCGGCCAATCAGAAAATAGGATTTCTCAACCAATCAGGAAATAGTTTTGTTTTGATGTGGGTCCGTAGCGTGGAGACCATAGACATAATATACATAGACGCCGCATCGACCGCTGCTCCCTACTAGCGCTGACGAGATTTGGAGCCGCCATCTTGGACCGGTCATCCACTCCACTCAGTGTAATCTGTTTGGCCGGTGCAATGAGCTGTCAGCACACTTAATTAATCATATCTCACTGAATACCGAACAGATTTTCACGCGTTTTTTTTTGCTGCAAAGGTCATACATGTAGCTATGATACAGGCCACATTGTTCGAAAATACAAAATACAACCAATAGTACGGTAATGTTAAATCTTACTTGTGAAAAGTAAATCCCCCGAGTATGGTCCGCCGATTTGAGCAGGAACATGCTGCACAGTGCTGTCATCTTGTGTTTTCTGCTGCAACGCAATGAGGAGTATGACCGGTCCAAGATGGCGGCCGCATTTCTTGTTTCCAGCAGCCAATGCGGCGTCTATGTATATTATGTCTATGGTGGAGACTGCTGATCCGCGGAGTCGTAGACATGGCCGTATACCATAGAGGACACCGAGGTCATGTCCTCGGTATTTTTTTCTTCAAGTTTCGTTTAATTTATTAAGTAGGCCTAGCCGACGAGACAATTATCTTTGCATCAACCGTCACGGAGTGTGTCCTAAACTAATTAACGAACGCAACGCAGCTCACATAGTTTAAAAATAAACTTCAAAATAAACTTGACGTCTTGTTAATTTCTGCCAGTAGGCTAATCTTAATTCACCTGACCCGAACAAAGGCTGTCACAAAGTTAACGTTTTGGAAAGCCAGCAGAACAGACAGAGAAGGAGGGAAGGTGAGAAATGTAGGCCTAGGCTACCAATGAGATGCTAAATAATGAAAATGTATGTTGAAATTCAGTGGAGATGCAGTTAGCTAACCTGCATTGAAAACGAAGCTATATCAATGTTATATAGAATGGATAATGTTGTGAAGAATATTATCTCATGGCACAACTATTAGGCTACCCTTTGTCAAATTATATCAATTATTGTTCAGTAATTTAGAGACTTGTTGTTTTAAGAAATCCAACACAGGAGACAGGGGATAGAAATCAGGCAGTTGAGAAGAAAGAGGAGAAGAGGGAAATGATAGGTGAAGGGCCCTCCTAAGTGGGAGTCAAGATGTGACACTCACTGTGTCAGAAGGTAGCCTACAAGATCTGCAGCCTATGACCCTGCAAATTATGCAACATTTGCTACACTGATGTAGCCTGATGAGCCAGACCCACATTAAAATGTAGGGTCTGGACACTCACCGTTCGCAGTGCTCAGTCTGAGGGGCGGGATAATCAGTTGTCTTTCAAATTCCCTCTGCACGCAATAGGACAGCGGCTGCACTATGAGTCCCATGCGTTTCCCACCAGCGGAGCTAGTTAGCTAGTTCAAACGTTTGCCTACTTAATAAAAGCTTTACTCGTGTCACACTGTTCGCCAACACCAACATCCATCTTATTTGTTTTCAAGTAGCAGGGAAATCAAGCCAAACCGTTGCAACTCTGACATCAATCATTATGTTAAGCCCACCTAACGACTCTATACACGATTTCATTGGCCTGATTCAGTTTCGATTTCTGGAGCTCACAAGCCAACGAAGAGTTGCTAGACTAGCCCTGGCAGCAAATTATTTGCTGCCGCTAGGGGCGCGTCTAGATTTCTAGGCTAACACTGATGAGGAGAAGCAGCTCATTCTTAATAACAGATGGAGCAGGGTCCAGTATAAATATCCAAAGCCAATTTGGGAAAAGGCTCAGATGGTGCATCTAAAAAAAATAATATCGTAGAAAAGTGTGTTGGTTCAAGTTATAAACAAAACATGTTATAATCTGAACAAATATATGGTTGTTGGCAAAATGGGGGGGGGGGGCAACATTTCTAGCGACGCCCCTGACCTCGGTATTTGAAAAATCCTGGCTACGGCCTTGGTCGTGGAGTGAAATTAGGCCCGGTGCTTCGTCTGATAATTTGCTGCGCAGTTGATCAAGATACCGCGGAGCGAAAACAAACGTTCCTGCTATCGATGTCATTAAACATGGAGCCATACAATAAAGTGGTGGTATAAGCGTTCATTTAATGCAGGCGTCTGCGCGAGAGAAACTGAAACAAATCGATAACGTTCGTATCAAAGCTCCGCTTCAACCTGTTGAATGCTATTTAATTGTTTAACGACACTTAATAGAACAACGTTGATTTTTGGAACTTCCATAGAAACAGAACAGAGACTGTATAATACACTGTATAGCACCGTATTGTATAGTCAAATTTGATTATAACGTGGCCAAAAGCTATTGTAGCCTTCTTTATATCTGTTAAAGATCAACAGATCAGTGTCATCAGATCAATGTGTTTCCTGAATCCTTACATTCAGGCATTCAAATCAAACTTCATTAAAAAACATGTTTTTTTTTTCTCCATTTCCTACCAATGTATGATGGTTGCATGAGGGAAACATCCCAAAACAAGAGCACCCATATAATTGTTGCTGTTTTGAGCGGGCAAGTTAATAATTTCTCGGAGTGAGAAATGCCATGTGTGACCGTGTGAAGTCATTGAAATACGTGTGTTTCACGCTCAATGCGTGAGACTTGAGAGGTCTGGCCCTGGCTAGTGCGCTTACCCCCCAATCCGAGGTGCTGCAACAGACCTCTCAAGTCTCACGCATTGAGCTTATTATGATGGTTGCATGAGGGAAACATCCCAAAACAAGAGCACCCATATAATTGTTGCTGTTTTGAGAAGTATTTCTGTTCTTATGCAAGCATCATGCAACCATGCAAAAGCAATGAAACTAATAATTATAACTTACATTAGTAAAGCAGTCCTCTGATGTGCATGTCACAAAACATTTAAGTGAAAGTGCATGTATAATAATATAGGCATAATAATGATTGTGATAATGATAATGACAATTTGATTTGGAGGGAGTGGGGTTGGGTACGTGTAGATGGGCCCTATGACCCCAAAGTCTGCTATGACTGGGCCTCAGGTCAAAGAAGTTTGAGAAAGGCTGGTCTACATAACCTGCATCAGATTGAGGTTTGCAGTGATGCGCCTGAAGGCACTGGTTGAGGACCCAGTCAGTTACGTCACAATATGCACATTTGTTTAAATTCATACCTACGTAATCACCATGACCAAAATGTTACTTTTTTTTTACTTTGAATCTTGAAAAAAAAAAATATTGACCTACTGTACCTACCGACCCATTTTTTAAAAAAAAATTTTGGCTGTTACTGCAAACAAGAATATTTTTAAGGATGGCCTCATGACTGTGAAAATGGCTGACATTGAACCACAGTGCTTCAAAT
Organism: Alosa sapidissima; assembly: GCF_018492685.1. NCBI lineage: Eukaryota > Metazoa > Chordata > Actinopteri > Clupeiformes > Clupeidae > Alosa > Alosa sapidissima. The sequence goes on from NC_055961.1 coordinate 2,054,647, forward strand.
GGGAGCCCCCAGTATCAGTCATCAAGGCATCAAAATCTCCCACAAACACTTACAACACACAACATCACTCATAAACACACACACACACACACACACACACACACACAGACAGAACCACCACTGTTCAAGAGACCATTTTGGGGCTAAATGTGCTTTTTCTCATTTGGTTGTTTTCTGTTTGTTTAGAGCAGAATGAGCCACTGCTGTTCAAAGGGCCCATTTGGGTGAAATTATTATTATAATTTATGTTATTATTATTTATTATTATTTACTATAGGGTTCTAGAATAAATAAAACAGTGTGTTTGAAATAATGGAATTTGTGCTCTCTCATGAAGCTGGGTCGATGGGACATGGGGAGGGTGTGTCTGTTGATCGGGGGGGAGGGGGCGTGGCACCACGAGTAGTTCAAGCAGACGTAGGACTTTCATGTACTTCGATCAGGGGGGAGGGGGCGTGGTACTGTGCCAATGCCACGCCCCCTCCCCCCTGAGAAACAAAGTCCTCGCAAACTTCAAAACTTGAGAGCCCTGTGCTGCAAGTTGTGGGGAAATGAAGTCAAGGAAGTCAGCAAGCTAGCCAGTTAAGTTAAGAAGCTAGATAACAAAGTTAGCAAGCTAGTCAGTAAAGTTAGGAAGCTAGATAACAAAGTTAGGAAGCTAGTTGGGAAGCTTGATAAGAAAGTAAGCAAGCTAGCCAGTAAAGCTAGGAAGCTGGATGAGAAAGTTAGGAAACTAGTTATAGAGGTCAAGAAGCTAGCCCACAGGGTTATTAACAGGATGAAGCCGTCAGGAGGCTAGTTAGAGACCAGACCAAGCCCACAAAAAGCACAGAGTGGCTGTGCAGTGTTTAAAGAGTGTGATGTTGTTTCTAATGGCTGTGCATGCCTGTTTAAGCTGTATGTGCTGTTTCTAATGGCTGTGCATGCCTGTTTAAGCTGTGTGTGCTGTTTGTAATGACTGTGCATGCCTGTTTAAGCTGTGTGCTGTTTGTAATGGCTGTGCATGCCTATTTAAGCTGTGTGCTGTTTGTAATGGCTGTGCATGCCTGTTTAAGCTGTGTGTGTTGTTGTAAGCTGTGTGTGTTGTTTTAAGCTGTGTGTGTTGTTTCTAATGGCTATGCATCTCTGTTGACATTGTGTGTGTTGTTCCTCTGCAGGTTCAGCCATACCTGTGGGTATCGATGTTCAGGTTGAAAGCATCGACAGCATCTCTGAAGTCAACATGGTACAGCATACACCCTCTTACGTTCACACGATGCACAGCATTGCATGTTATTGCATGTTTATGTGTGTGTGATTATGTGTGTTTGTTTGTGTGTGTGTGTGCATAAATATTTTTCTGTGCATGTGTTTGCATGTGCGTGCATGTGTTTCTGTGTGCGTGTTTCTGTGTGTGTGTGTGTGTGTTTGTGTGCGTGAGTGTTTCTGTGTGTGTGTGTGTGTGTGTGTGTGTGTGTGTGTGTGTGTGTATGTGCATGCGTTCAGGACTTCACCATGACCCTGTACCTGAGGCACTATTGGCAGGACGACCGCCTGGCGTTCCCCTCCAGTAACAATAAGAGCCGCACGTTTGACGCCCGGCTGGTGAAGAAGATCTGGGTTCCGGACGTGTTCTTCGTCCACTCCAAACGTTCCTTCATCCACGACACCACGATGGAGAACATCATGCTGAGGGTCTATCCTGATGGGAACATCCTCTACAGTGTTAGGTAGGGATTTTTGTGTGTGTGTGGGTGTGTGTGTTTGTGTGTGTGTGTGTTTGTGTATGTGTGTTTGTGTGTGTGTGTGTTTGTGTATGTGTGTTTGTGTGTGTGTGTGTCTCAGTAGTTATGAGAGGTAGCATCATATTTGTTTTCAGTATCATCAAGATGGTATCAGATTTTGCTCTAGCGTTGCTTTAGTGTTGTTCTAGCGTTGCTCTAGCGTTTGCTCTAGCGTTGCTTTAGTGTTGTTCTAGCGTTGCTCTAGCGTTGCTCTAGTGTTGCTCTAGCGTTGCTTTAGCGTTGCTCTAGTGTTGTTCTAGTGGTGCTCTAATGTTGCTTTAGTGTTGCTCTAGCGTTGCTTTAGCGTTGTTCTAGCGTTGCTCTAGCGTTGCTCTAGTGTTGCTTTAGCGTTGGTCTAGCGTTGCATGAGGAGCCACTGTGTGCACTGTAGTCAAGTCCTCAAGTCTTCATTCATACGTTCATGCACTAGTTTGTGAACTCCAGTCACAGGGTGTGTGTTGATGTAGGGTTCGTGCTGTCGAGGCACGTCTGAGCTCGGTGACACAAGTCCCTACTCCTCAAAGACCAAACATTCAGACAGCTGCGTGAGTCAATTATGTTTCCAGGAATAAAAGAGTAAAGTTTGCTCCTCTCTGTTGACTCAACAGGCTCCCACATGCCAAACAACATGAGACAGCTGTCTTTCTTTGAGCACAGCTGGAAGAGGCCTAACTCCTAAAACCTACTGTTAGAACTAAACACAGTGAAGCAGCTTTTAGCTGCTATGCAGTTTAGCTCTGGAACCAACTTTCAGATAAGATCAAAGTTGCCCCAAATGTAGCAAGTTTCAAATCTAGAATTAAGACTAAACTTTTCTCAGATGCTCTCACGGGCCGTCACGGCATTAAAGTGACAGGCACTCAATTCGACTTGCACAGCACTACAGTGTAATGACATGAAAGAGAAGTTTATATAGTTTAAACAGTGCTGTGCAAAAGTTATGCTGAAATTGACTAAAGGGAGGAACAAAAAAAAAATATTTTGCCTTTTGTCTTAATGCCTTAATTAAAAAAAAAATTAGGACATCAATTATTTTTTAATGTATCATGTATCGTAAATAAATAAATGTTATTATATATAAATGTCTTAACTTATGCACAGCACTGTATATTCTAAATAGTAATAGTTTGTACAGTGGCCTACAGTGTACAGTTGTACAGTGGCTAATACTAATAATGTAAATGAAAAAGGTGAAAGAAAAACATGAATATTCCTGTTCAAGTACTGCAATAATCATGCTTTGTAAATGCTTGCTTGTGTTGATGGTTATTATGTCATAATTTGTAACTCAATCTGTCCATTTCTTTCACAAAATCCACCAGAAGTCACCATTTAAGGAGTCGTTTTTTCAAAACCTACCTACGATCAACAGCACCGCTACTGGAAAAAATTCTAGGGGAAACACTGCATATCGTGGGGAGTTTATTGTTTCGTTTTGGCAAGTAGCCGTGTAATAGTCAAGTCAAGTCAGTTTTATTTAGTATAGCGCATTTAACATGCACAAAGTGCAACCCAAAGCGCTCCACATACAAGACATTGACAAAAAACAAAAGACAACTAGATGTACCGCATAGCGGTACAAAATATGACCGCCGCTCAGTCCTGTACATACGTTCCGCGAAAATAAATCACACTTCAATTTGTCTCCATCTTTTACTCCATCCCCCACTCTTGAAACTTTTGTGTATGCTTGTTTGGCATGCCCTGAGTGTGTGTGCGGCTGCACAGAAAGTAGCCTACTGGTGCTGAAAAGATGAATAGATTGTAGAATAGCCAAAGAAGATGTAGCATTGTTATAAAACCTTTAAATTCTCTAAACAATCACAAGTAGGGCAGTTCATCACAGTTCATCCATTGCAACTGGATTGATGAAAGGTCACTTACACCTGTAGGCTACATTGTATTTGGGAAAAGCAAAAGGTATCAGCATAATGTTATTTATTTTTTATGTATTTATAAACAAAAACATCTCTGTCAGTTCCATGCCGTTTTCAACAGCTATCAAAAACAAAGGTCATTTTTGGATGGATGGATTTTTTGTGAATGTTTCTTCTTCGTTATTGTTAATGCACAAATTAAGTAACAGTAGTCTGAAACGAAATGCTGTTTTACATCTAACCAGTGGTGCAAATAACTGACATGTCCAAATGGGCCTTGATGAAATGCGTCGCTAGACTGTTCATACACATTTTAACGGGCCAAAGTTGAAGAGCTTTTGTCCGTTATTGTTCGTGCAAATATAGGCTGATTCATGTTCCCTTGCATTGTGTAACTGAGGTCCATGGCTAGTCTGGCTTTCATCAGACCAAGCTCAATCTTTTAAGAAATCAAAAAATAAATAGCGGGCAGATCAGGCTGGGTTCACCCAGCCTAGTCCATAGGCACCCGATATTGTTTAATTTTCCGATTGAGATATACACGCTCTGGCTATTCTAAATGCAAAAATGCATCAGGGAGTTATGACAAAACGGTAACTAACAAACTAGATCCTAATAGAAAGCTGTTAGCTTCCCTAAGCTACAGGTAGGATTAGGCCTATTTACAACATAAATTGTCAATAGGCTATGCTGGCGACACAAATAAAATCTCCTTTGGAAACCAATGGCTTACGCCTTACAGTATCAAGCGGACTTAAACTGCCATATCGTGGCGAAAAGTTGTAATAACATTCACGCAGCTCCATGAGTCAAGGAAAGCGCGAATGAAGTAGGCCTAGCCACTTCTAAATGGGACCCACTACACAGTAGCTTAAGGTGTGTTGCTAAAGCAGCCATAATGAAATGAAGGTGTCATTGTTTGGATACTTCACACACACGTGCTTTTTAATTTCACAGACTACAACACCAAGCTGTAATCAAAGCACATCGATTCCCCTCTCACACCCTGCACGCACTTAAAACAAAATAAACAGGCGTCTCAGTCTCACGCATGTATAGGCAAAACTGTATCAGACCGGTGTAACGTTGGTAAATCTTCCATTGCACAGAATGATTTTGTAGCACGTGCAATAAATGACAGTCGAAAGATACAAACAGTGCTGCTATACATTTGCTTGGTATAACCGCATTTATTATTTACAAATGCAATCAATCAAATGGGCCTCCATCACTCAACCAACGCTAACGGTAACATTACCTAGGTCCTTATTGATATTACAAGATTAACGTACCTGCAGTAAAAACCAAGCATGTCCGATAAACATCCTCAGATTTATTTCGCCTTCAAGAAGAAATGGGAATTACACTTCATGTGAACATCGTCCTATCCTTATTAGATGTTCGCTGCGGTAAATTACAGTCCTTGTAGGAAGCGTCCATTGTTTTTCCAACCCACTTTTAACTTCCAACAAAATTACGTCTCACTGCAACGATGCGCCATCTAGTGGACTACTTATCGCCAATACTGAAAATGCAGCCATGATGATGATGATGATGAATATTTATTTTGGCTTTCTTTTAATCCTACTGAATTTGTAATTATGTATCGGCCGTTCTAATACCGATAGTATGTGGGTGCCTGTGTGTGTGCATGTGTATATGTGTGCACCGCCATTTACAGGCCAATGAGTGTACAGTCACTAAATGTACACATAACCTAATTTTTTAGACCCCCCCATGGATGAAATTCTACGAAACTGGGCATACCCCCAGAGAATGCCAGGTCAATCATACACATAAAATTTGGTGCAGTTCTGAACATCTTAACTGAAGATAGGGGCGATTAAAGCAGAATAATATTGCATTTTCATTTTTTACCGGGGGGGGTGGGGGTGCAAATCACAAATGAGTGATTATGAGCCAGGTTGATGTGGGCCCTTGAGACCAACATACCATAAAAGATTCTTCATCCTCAGTGCCACGGTTCAGGTAGTTATTTAGGAAAAACTGTTTTTTTTGCGGTTCGGGGGGCCCAGCACGGGGGGGGGAGGAGTGGACCCCGGGGACGAAATGAAATTTTTCCGTAAAAGTCTAGTGGGGCTACATACCCACCAAATTTCATGTACCCCGGTGGTTCGGTGTCCCGGGTATCAATGACCAAAAATTCAGGAAGTAGATGACGGGAAAAATTCTTGAATTGTGTGCATGTGTGTGTGTACAAGTTTATGTTTATGTGTGTGGGTGTGTGTGTGTGTGTGTGTGTATGTGCGTGCTTGTGTGTTTGCCTGCGTATGTGTATCTGTGCATGTGCATGCATGCGTACATATGTCTACTGTGTGAGTATGTGTCATACGTATGATTACTGTAAATGTATGTGTGTGCGTGTGTATCTGTTTATGCACATGTGTGCACATGGAATGGGTTAACATGACCCCTGGAGGCAAACATACGGAAAAAATTGGTCATCCTAGGCCCTACAGTTCTCAAGATATTCACAGAGAACTGTGTCTGCTTATTGTGTGGCCCCCCATGAACGGAATTCCACAAAACTTGGCATGCATACAGAGGGTGTCATAATGATCCTACACTTCCAATTTCGTGCAGTTTTGACTATGTTAGGTCACAGATACCTTCAATTACAACACCTCATTTTTACTTTTTTGTGTTTAACTAGGTGGCGCTATACATGAAATGAGTGGTTATGGAATGGGTTGACATGGCCCCTTGAGATCAACATACAAAAAAAAATGGTCCTCCTAAACCCTACGGTTTTTGAGATATTCACAGAAAACTGTGTCTGCCCTACCCTCCTTTCGGGGGGTCCAGTCCAGCGGGGGGGCTACAGATCAAAACGAAAAACGATGGTTCCATGCTATCCATGTGGGGTTACATGCCCACCAAGTTTCGTGTACCCCGGTCTTTCAGTGTCCCGGGAATCATTGACGGAAATTTGGGCATGCGAAAAAGAAAAGAAAAAAAAATCTGACTAAACCTATATGACCGCCACTTCGCTGCGCGGCGGTCATAATAAGACAAAAAATGCCAGACGGAGCGGCGTAGTCGCCAACGTTGACACCACATTTAAAAAATAACAAACACAAAAGATGCCGGACGGAGCGGCGTAGTCGCCAGCGTTCCCGTGACACCAAGACATACAAGATGGTGTAAGGGCAATGATGACCCGCGTGAAACTGCCAATGCAGGACCAACAAAGTTCTTTCACTGACCAACGCAGAGAGTTTACTGGCAGTCTGGAGAGCAGAGCACCGGAAGAACAACAGTCTGAAGTCATGATGGCCGATCTTCCTGCTGATCAGCAGCTCGGTGGCTTTAGCAAGGACCGTTTGTTGCTTCATGGCTCCCGACGTCGCCATCAGAGCTCCCCACGTCCGCACTCAATCCAGACTGCAGGCACCCAGCGTCAGAGGCTATACGTTAACGTTATTGCAGCTCGCAGGTCAGCCGCAGCTCGGTGGTCGTGGCAGCTGCAGATCTCTTGCAGAGTAGGCCCATTGCCCTGAGCAATCTTTCCGTCCAGACGAGTCCAGACAGAGGGTAATAAGCAGGATAATGTATAGAACTGTCGGGACTTTTCCCAATAATGACCTGTGTTCTATACATTATCCCTTCCTTATTAACACTATTAAACTATTGCCCTTTTATGCTTTAAACTATTCTTTGACTATTGCCCTTTGACTATGCTTGTATTAGCTATTCCTGTTTGCCTTTGTTTATGTAAAGCACATTGAATGTAACCTGACTCTCGCCAGATGAATTTCGTTCCGCCTAGCTCCACTCATCCATCCACATCATCCAACTCATGTAAGAGAGTAACAGAGAGACTTCTCCTTTGAGCTCGGCTGGGTTAAACAGCATGAGACTTCTCCTTTGAGCTCGGCTGGGTTAAACAGCATGAGACTTCTCCTTTGAGCTCGGCTGGGTGAAACAGCATGAGACTTCTCCTTTGAGCTCGGCTGGGTTAAACAGCATGAGACTTCTCCTTAGCTCGGCTGGGAGGGACCTAACTCAGGTTAAAGTAAGAGAGTAAGAGAGTTCTTCACAGGTCAAACAAGCCCAGGGGGTGGAGGAGGCTTTGAGCCTGCGCTAACAATGACTCTAATTACAGTTCAAAGATCAAGTGTCCTTTTCTACTCTAGCTTGTGCGCACACTGAATAGTTTATCAGAGCGAACGGGCTGCTGCCTAACAATGCTGATTAGAAAGCCTTTGATTCCTCCACTCTAAGGCCTCTCTAAGGTCACTCTGAGGTAACTCTAAGGCCTCTCTGAGGTCACTCTGAGGTCACTCTGAGGTCACTCTGAGGTCACTCTAAGGCCTCTCTGTTATCTACTGCTGGATGAAATGTTGCCATTGGGATCATGCTGGTATTGGAACGTTTGGGCAATGTTCCACGTGTCATGTTTGGCAGGTGTACCCTACACACACACACACACACACACCTGTGCAGCTGTCAGGAGGGCTTATACCTGTTCAGGTGTGACAGGTTTGATCCTCAGCTCCGCTACATGCTTTCATACAACACACACACACACACACACACACCACATGATCTGTTGTTTGCTCAACTAAATGGCCTCATAGATTACATTTCAAGCTGGATTGTGTTGATGATTTGTCATGGTAACCTGACATTACAAACTGATATCTCTAATAGGCATTTAATCCTCCTGATTGTACAGTAAGTATACTGAATCTGTTAGATTTTAATTAGTGCAAAGCATAATTGTATTCAGAAGAGAACTTGGCAGTAAATTCAGTAAACACACTTTGTCCTTTCACTCTGAGGACAAGTGTATTCACTACAAATTGGAAATGAAAGGCAGAAGTCCTGAAGACAGAGTCAGTTGGAATATTCCTGTGTGTGTGTGAGAAAGAGAGTCAGTTCAGGAGTGTTTCCCCCTGAGGAACATTCCTGTCTGTGTGTGTGTGTGTGTGTGTGTGTGTGTGTGTGTGTGTGTGTGTGCAGGCTTTGTGTATATGTGTTCTGCTACAGAGCCATCCTTGTTATTTCTAGGAAGAGGGCATTGTGGTTCGGCTCTAGATCAATATGGTTGTGATGGTGTCTGCATGCACATGAGAATATGTCAGTAGGTGCTTTTGGACCTAACTAGGGACACGTTTGAGAGGGACTAGCCATGGGTGCCCCCTGACTTACAAGTCTTTTTCAGTTTAGGCCTACCTTTATTGTCATTGTACACATGATACAACATATCATTGTTCTCAGTTCCTTCCCCCAACAGTCAGAGTTCAGAACTGAGAAAAAGTTCCAAAAAGTCTGAAAGTTCCTTGATGTGTTCTGTTGCTGGGTGACTGTAAATCAGTGTGTTCTGTGTGTGTTCTGTTGCTAGATGACTGTAACTGTGTGTTTTATGTTGCTGGGTGACTGTAACTCAGTGTGTTCTGTTGCTAGGTGACTGCAACTCAGTGTGTTCTGCTGCTAAGCGACTGTAACTCTGTGTGCTCAAATGCTGGGTGACTGTAACAGCTGTGTGTGTGTGTGTTCTGTGTGTGTTGTGTTGCAGGGTGACTGTAACTCGGTGTGTTGTGTGTGTGTTCTGTGTGTGTTGTGTTGCAGGGTGACTGTAACAGCTGTGTGGGTGTGTGTTCTGTGTGTGTTGTGTTGCTAGGTGACTGTAACAGCTCTGTGTGTGTGTGTGTTCTGTGTGTGTTGTGTTGCTAGGTGACTGTAACTCTGCGTGTGTGTTTTGTGTGTGTTGCAGGGTGACTGTAACAGCTCTGTGTTCTATGGACTTCAGCAGTTTCCCCCTGGACACACAAAACTGCTCTCTAGAATTGGAGAGTTGTGAGTATTGCACACACTCTGATAGACACACACACACACACACATACACACACACACACACACACACACACACACATACACATATACACAGAATGACACCCATGCGCACACACACACACACACACACACACACACACACACACACACACACACACACACACACACACACACACATTTTGCTAATGCTAATGAGCCGTGGAGCATCAGTGCTGTCAGTAGCCCAATAGTCTGCTCTGCAGATGGGCCGCTCTGATTGGATGCCTCAGCAAGAACAATAGGAAACGCAACGCAACATTCTTCTCAATGATGCGCTCAGTCACTGATGATATCTCTGTTCAGTCGTTTTTGATGCACAGGATGAGTCAGCTGGAGCGAACACATGCACACACACGCAACATGCACTCAATCCTGCACACACACACACACACAGTGCTGACTTTAGAGGTCAGCATCCTCTTTTTAAAAGCCAGCATTATGGGGTCAGAGGTTAAACTCACCCGTGCCATCTGGGAATCCATTACAAGCGCAGCAGCTTTACAGAGGCATGGCCACCAGACAGCCCCTCTGCCCCTCAGCATTCTGCCCCTCAGCATTCTGCCCCTCTGCATTCTGCCCCTTTGCCCCTCTGCCCTAGCCTGGAAAATCCAGACCCTGATAATCTAGAAAGATTAAAGGTCTGGCAAAGAGCAATGTAATGGCCCAACTCGAGGGGCGGCAACAAGCATGCATTTAAAAATCTCACTGCACGCAATTGGATAACACTAGACCATGTTTACTCTGAATGATTTCGGACTTCGTCGCAATCGGATAACACTACGACCAATGTGTACTGTCCTCCAACGTTGCAGCGCTGTCTTCATCAGTTTAGCTCGTTCCCCGGAATGTTGGGGAAAAAGTAACGTGCATCATTGCTCTTTGCCAGAGTGTCTCACAGAGACAATTCCATTGTGCTCTCGCGAGAACTCTGGATTTCCAGGGTACCTCTGCCCCTCAGCATTCTGCCCCTCTGCATTCTGCCCCTTTTCCCCTCTGCATTCTGCCCCTTTGCCCCTCTGCCCCTTTGCCCCTCTGCATTTTGCCCCTCTGCATTCTGCCCCTTTGCCCCTCTGCATTTTGCCCCTCTGCATTCTGCCCCTTTGCCCCTCAGCATTCTGCCCCTTTGCCCCTCAGCATTCTGCCCCTTTGCCCCTCTGCATTCTGCCCCTTTGCCCCTCTGCCTCTCAGCATTCTGCCCCTCTGCATTCTGCCCCTCTGCCTCTCAGCATTCTGCCCCTCTGCATTCTGCCCCTTTGCCCCTCTGCATTCTGCCCCTTTGCCCCTCTGCCCCTTTGCCCCTCTGCATTTTGCCCCTCTGCATTCTGCCCCTTTGCCCCTCTGCCCCTCTGCCCCTCAGCATTCTGCCCCTTTGCCCCTCTGCATTCTGCCCCTTTGCCCCTCAGCATTCTGCCCCTCTGCATTCTGCCCCTTTGCCCCTCTGCATTCTGCCCCTCTGCATTCTGCCCCTTTGCCCCTCTGTCCCTCAGCATTCTGCCCCGCTGCATTCTGCCCCTTTGCCCCTCTGCATTCTGCCCCTTTGCCCCTCTGCATTCTGCCCCCTGCATCACTCTAATCCATATTCAGCTCACACTAAGCGTGCCTGTTGTGGATGCTAATGCTATAGTGGTGTATTGGTATTATAAATGCTAATGTGGATGCTAATGCTATAGTGGTGTATTGGTATTATAAATGCTAGTGTGGATGCTAATGCTATAGTGGTGTATTGGTATTATAAATGCTAATGTGGATGCTAATGCTATAGTGGTGTGTTGGTATTATAAAAGCTAGTGCAGATGCTAATGCTAGTGTGGTGTATTGGTATTATAAATACTAGTGCAGATGCTAATGCTATAGTGGTGTATTGGTATTATAAAAGCTAGTGCAGATGCTAATGCTAGTGTGGTGTATTGGTATTATAAATGCTAGTGCGGATGCTAATGTGAAATGCTAGAATGGATGCTAATGCGATATTGGCGTGTTGGTATTAAAAATACTAATGTGGATGCTAATGCTAGTGTGGTATATTGGTATTATAAATGCTAGTGCAGATGCTAATGCTAGTGTGGTGTATTGATATTATAAATGCTAGTGCAGATGCTAATGCTATAGTGGTGTATTTATTGGTATTATAAATGCTAGTGCAGATGCTAATGCTATCGTGGCGTATTATACCTGCAATCCTTCACAGGTCAGTTGGGGGGAGGCCAACCCTTACAGGGCAATCCAGGCCAGGATTTAGCCACACAGATTGAAACTGCACCGTGACTGTTGTTCCAAACGACCTCAAAAACCAGAAATAGGGCAGTGTGTGTGTGTGTTCTAAGCTGGCAGACTCTTAGTCGGACAGACGATGATCACAGCTGGGTTACTGATGAAACAAGCCCCAAAAGACAGTGTACACTGGACACAGTATAGCAGTAGTACTAGAATACTACATCAGAGATATGAATGTATGAAGACAGGCACAAACACACACGCACGTGTGCACACGCGCACGCACATACGCACACATAGACGCGCACACATGCGCATACACAAACACACACACACACACACACACACACACACACACACACACACACACAGATTCACAGTTCCCCTGCATGGACCCTAATCTGCGGAGAGAGGTCATGGCTGGGCGTTGCTATGGCAGCCGTGCTCTCTCCCCTCATGGTGATGGCTCATGCTTCCTCCAAGAGAGACTCTTCTCCTCTTCAGCTCTCTCTGTTCTCTCGCCTTCTCTTCCTCCTCTTCAGCTCTCTCTGTTCTCTCGCCTTCTCTTCCTCCTCTTTCTTCTCCTCCATCCTCTTCTTATCCTTCTCTTTCTCTTCCTCTTGTTCTTTCTCTTCTTGTCTTCAGTTTCCTCTCTGAGACTTGACTGTACTATTCTCTCAACTCTTCTTGTCTTCACTGTTATTCTTCCATCTCTCTCTCTCTCCATCTCTCTCTCTCCATCTCTGACCGTGTGCTCTCTCTCTCTTGAAGACGCCTATAATGAGAATGACCTCATGCTCTACTGGAAGAACGGGAACGATTCACTAAGGACTGATGAGATCGTGCTCTCACAGTTTTTTATTGAAGAATTCCAGCCTTCCTACGGGCTAGCCTTTTACAGCAGCACCGGTACGTGGCACTCAGCGGCTCTGGGTGTCTGTGTGTGCGCGCGTGTGTGTGTGTGTGTGTGTTTGTTTATGTGTGTGTGTGTGTGTGTGTGTGTGTGTGTGTGTGTGTGTTTATGTGTGTGTGTGTTTATGTGTGTGTGTGTGTGTTTATGTGTGTGTGTGTGTGTGTGTGTGTGTGTGTGTTCCATACTGATAATCTGAGTCCATAAGGGGCAGTTGTCCTCTACTTAGAGTACCAGGATGGAAGACAGCCAATCATATTACTGCCCCTCTGGCTGTGCTTCCCCTGTTTCTATGCACCCACATACAGAATCATACACAGAATATCTCTCTTTTTCTCTCATACATACAGAATCATACAATACCCCCCCCCCCCCCCATACAGAATCACCTACATACAGAATCATACAATACCCCCCCCCCCATACAGAATCATACAATACCCCCCCTCTCTCATACATAAAGAATCATACAATACCCCCCCCCCCTCACTCTCTCACTCTTTCTATCCCTCTCTCTCATACAGAATCATACAATATCCCTTTCTCACTCCCTTTCTCATTAACTCTACATCTTTCTCCCTCTCTCTCTCTCTGCCCCTCTTTCTAGTTCTACTCTGTAACAATACTTCAGATATCCTTTCCATCACTGATGGAATAATCTTCCCATGTTTTGTATGTTTGTGCTATGTACAGTGCTGCTTGAAAGTTTGTGAACCTTCAGACATGGTCCATTGTGTTTTAACAAATTTTACCAATTTGTAAAGCTGACCTTCCAAATAATGAACAGAAAGAAAAAAAAGTTATATATTTTCATTATATATTTAACAAAAGTGGTTTAGCTCACAAAAATGCTCAAAATATGACATTTGCAAAAGTATGTGAACCCACCATCCAGGAGAAAGTCTGCACGCAGTATTATGAAATCCTGTAGGTCTCGTTTCAACCCTTTTACATACCGAGAGAATTTGGTCAGATCGTTATTTCAACCTATGTACTGGGGCCTGACAGATGGGGCCAGACACACACACACACGCACACGCACACACACATATCAAATTTAAAAGAGCCTTGGTCCCCAGTGCTGTGAAGGTGCTAATAACACAGGGAACTGTACTAGGGTGACACTTCCAGGTTGCAGGTTCTATGCACAGCCAGCATATGCACAGTAAGCTATGTTTATCTATTCATTTATTTATTTACTTTGGTACAGTATTTTATAAATGTCACTTTTCATGAAATGTATTGTCTGTATTGTCCGTCCTGCCAATCCAGAGTATGAATTCTCTTTATCGTGAGCCATTCCTTGGCCATTTTGCTGGAATGCTTATAGGGTCATTGTCCTGTTGTAAAACCCATTTCCTCCCTACAGTATCTTCATCTCCCTGACTGACATGAGGTTCTGATCAAGTGTTGATAGGCCTGAGAATTCATGGTTTCCTGGATGATATAATGTTGTCCAGGTCCAGAGGCAGAAAACAGCCCCACACCTCCACATTTCCACCCCCATGCTTCACTGTTGAGACTTGTTTTGGTATGCAGCGCTGGCTTTCCTCTAAACGTGACGATTTGAATTGACTGGATCATTTTATGACTGGATCATTTTATTTTGGACTCACCTGTCCAGAAAATGGACTTCCAGAAGGCCTCTAGAAGTTGAATCGGGCAGTTTTGTTCTTTCTTGAGAGCAGAGGCTTCCTTCTAACAACCCTCCCATGAACTTTGTGTCTGTTCCAGTTTAATGTGATCGTAGACGCATGTAGATTTATTCCAGATGCTGCCATTGAGGTCTGTAACTCTCTACAGGTGATGTGTAGGCTGGCTTTTACCCAGTTTATTATCTTTCTGGTGCATTTTGGTCATATGTTTGATGGGTATCCACTTCTAGGAAAAGTTGCAGTGATGTTGAATGCCCTCCAATTGCAAATAATTTGTCATACAGTGGATAAATGGAGCTGGAGTCTTTTAGAGAGGGCCTTAGAGATATCTCCTTTCTTCTTGGCATTGTTGATCTCTGTAAAATAAGAAAATGATAAAACAACAGAAAACTGCTCAAGGGGTTCACACACTTTCAGACAGCACTGTGTGTATCTATTCTTCTTATCTATCCTGTATTTCAGACAGCACTGTGTGTATCTATTCTTCTTATCTATCCTGTATTTATGTATGTGCCCCCCCCCTCTTATCTTAACTACCCCCCCCCCC
>NC_055961.1:2074471-2171971 GCF_018492685.1 Alosa sapidissima
ATTTAGCCAGGGTGACTCGTCCACTTCCAGTTTTAATCACAAGGGGGAGCTCCACGTCCACATGAAGGAGAGGTCAATATTACACCCTCACTTGGTGGACAGGGCAGTCAATGTGGGCAATCCAATAGCCGGCAATGTGAGATGAAACTTCATGCACACAATAGTACAATAATGAAAAACAAGATACTTGGCTATTCTGTTGTCTTGAATATCTCAGCAACAGAGAAATGAAACTGCTCCAACTACCCTCCAAGTATATTATGATAACGGCCTTAAGACAAAATAATTATTTTTGGTGAAAGCAAGTCAATCTGCAAAACACTGCACTGCGTACAGGGTCTTGATTTGTCATTCAGATCAGAAAAATACTAGTAGTTACACTCTTTAAAGGTTGTATCAGCGATTTCAGGCCCAAAAAAAGCACAAACATAAATGATCACATTCATCTAATCTTTCCTAATGATCCGCTAGCTGTCTGCCCCATAAGCAGGCCGTCAAAAAAACGTGTCTCTGTAGGCAGCCTAGGCTCCGAGATCTGTACACAAAAACAATTGCAACCAACAAGGGTTGGCAACCCACTCAAAGGCAAAATAAAGTGTTTCAACCAATAACCGACGAGATGCGCGTTTAGGAGAGTTTTAATTGCACAGGAGGGAGGGGGAGGGAGTAGCGAGCTAGCTCTCTGTTTTGTTTGAACATCAACAGAAGTGACGTATCCCCGCTATCGCTGATACAACCTTTAACATTATGCAAGAAACTGTTTACTGATAATATTTCTAAGATTTCTAACTCTGGTGCATTGAGAGTAGACTAAAGAGAGGGAGACATATGATGATGAGATGAGGCCTATTGGCCAGGGATGGAAGGTGGTATGGTTGAGTGATTGAGTGATGGCCAGGGATGGAAGGTGAGGAAAGTAGCAATGTGGAAATAAGGACTCCATGCAGCATTGCAAACATGCAAACGTGCACGCCCAAGTTACAAATACAATTTGCTTCAGTTCGGCCACTATACCGTATCTGTTTTACTGTTTGTTTACTGTTAAATTGAACTATTGTATTGTTGTTAATTGTGTGTCGCTTTGGACAAAAGCGTCTGCCAAATCCCAGAACCATAACTATATCTGGACTTCTTTTCCTGTAACAGTTGTAGTTGGAATGTCAAGATAGCACTACATGAAAAGGGGAAGAACAGGTACACACACACACACACACACACACACACACACACACACACACACACACACTGGTGTTCAGAGGTGGCCAAGGTGCACATTATCTCCATATTTAAGTATGAATACATGCAATGTCAATTGCTATAATTAGAAAATTATTCAATGACAGGTTTGGGCCAAATCAGCGTATGGTGTTTTTAAATGCATTTTCTGGACTTTTGATTGAGTGGCAGAAAACTGATCTGGACCAGCAAAAAAACTGCACTCAAACAAACCTCTACAGTGCAGATCTGGCCCACAGTCCGTAGCCTACGTGAGCTACAGACGGATCTCAAGGCTTCACAGATCCGACCCAAATGTAAGTGCTGTCTGGGTGAGTAGGTGAGTGTTTTGAGTGGGCTGGTTGTCCTTACGCATGGACTCCTGAGCATCCTGAAACTGAGGCTGCCTTTTAAACCACTTTGTCCCAAATCCCCCACCTGTATTTGCTTGATGATGTTTGATCTCTATAATGTCTAAAATATATAATGTTGTTTAACATATAAAGACAGTGTCAAGATCAAGAGAGAGAGAGATAGAGAGAGAAACAGAGAAAGAGAGATGCATGGATGTGCTTTTTCCTCATGATTGACGAACACGCGCAACACACTCAAGGGGAACTCCACTGCAGAACACCTGCCCTGAGCGGCTTCATTGCGTTGCTCAGCCTGGTTGCCCTGAGCGGCTTCATTGCGTTGCTCAGCCTGGTTGCCCTGAGCGGCTTCATTGCGTTGCTCAGCCTGGTTGCCCTGAGCGGCTTCATTGCGTTGCTCAGCCTGGTTGCTTGATGCTATGGATGATAATTGTGCGGACTTCAGCCAGCGTTTGAGAAGTTTTTCCTCATGCAAGCATCATACACTGGTAGGCAAATAGAGAAAATATTGACATTTGAATGTTTGTATGTCAGATAACATCAACCTTTGTACCAGAGCAGATCTGGAGATGTTTATTACACAGGAAAAAAGTCGGCTCCTCTCGCTTTTGTGCATGTTATTTTTAAATTTGACTGAATTCAATGATCAATGTTATACTGTGAAATCCACTTGAATTTCCCCTGGGGATCAATAAAGTATCTATCTATCTATCTATCTATCTACTTGGTAATAGACTATCACACATCGTTACCATTTAGGCTATGAGGCACCAAGTGTTACAGTAGGTTTATAAACAACTTTGTGTTTGCTTTAAAAGACTAACTACTGCTTAAGAAAATTGATTGGTTTTGACATTGTAAAAGTTGGATGCGCAAACATTAGGAATTATTGGATTTATTCAATCGGTGTTGCCCCTTGGAAATACAACATGAACTATCAGGGACCAGGCCAGTAACCCATTTTAGAATTGGTCTTGTGTTGTCCAGGGATCAGATTATGACATAAATATAAGTATAAGTATATATACTCTTTTGATCCCGTGAGGGAAATTTGGTCTCTGCATTTATCCCAATCCGTGAATTAGTGAAACACACTTGGCACACAGTGAGGTGAAGCACACACTAATCCCAGCGCAGTGAGCTGCCTGCAACAACAGCAGCGCTAGGGGAGCAGTGAAGGGTTAGGTGCCTTGCTCAAGGGCACTTCAGCCGTGCCTACTGGTCGGGGTTCGAACCCTCTGGTTACAAGTCCGAAGCGCTAACCAGTAGGCCACGGCTGCCCCAACATGATGACATGATGGCACACTTGGCATGATAGCACACTTGGCATGATAGCACACTTGGCATGTATTTCATGTGTATTTTACATGCATTTCAATCATATTTCAGACATACTTCCCACAGCGAATTCTAATATGCGTTCCCCATGTGAAATACACACCAAATACATATATTTTACACATATTCATGCATGTCACACATAAGCTACTATGTAAGTCCCTTCAGGACGGAGCAAGATCCCCCCGCTTCGCGCTGAGGTGCTGTTCGCCCTGTCAGGACTTATTTTCCCATAATGACCGGTGGACAATACATTATTTTTTTCTGATATGTGATCATTGTAAGGCCAAACGAAGATCTCTGTTGATGTGCAGATGTTCTACATGGTTCTGATCTCTGTTGATGTGCAGGTGTTCTACATGGTTCTGTTCTCTGTTGATGTGCAGATGTTCTACATGGTTCTGTTCTCTGTTGATGTGCAGATGTTTTAGATTGTTCTGTTCTGATCTCCGTTGATGTGCAGATGTTCTACATGGTTCTGTTCTCTGTTGATGTGCAGATGTTCTACATGGTTCTGTTCTCTGTTGATGTTCTACATGGTTCTGTTCTCTGTTGATGTGCAGATGTTCTACATGGTTCTGTTCTCTGTTGATGTGCACATGTTCTACATCAGGGGTGGCCAAACTATGGCCCGCGAGCCAGATCCGGGCCCGCCACGCACCTTAATCCAGCCTGCCACGCACCTTAATCCAGCCCAGCCTGCCACGCACCTTAATCCAGCCCGCCACGCACCTTAATCCAGCCCGCCACGCACCTTAATCCGGTTAATTAATTAGGTTATCATAGGCTGCTCGTTATTGTGGTTAGCTTTACTGCAAACTGCTTTTTACTCTTCGTAGAGAACATTTACAATGTCAATGTCAAAATAGCATGTAACATAGAGATGATAGGCTACTCGTTTTTATCTCCTTTGCAGTACAGGGATCAGTGCTTAGTTGTATTTTATTCTCACTGTACATGTTGCCACTCAGTCACATTATGAAAAAGCACGGTATATCCTATCATTGCTATGCTGATGATACACAACTGTATCTCCCATTTAAATGTGGTTCCTCTGGTGCTCTAAATCAGTGTTTCCATAACTTTTTTTCTGGGGACCCACTTTTAAAAAATGACAGACTATCGCAACCCAACTCGTGACTGATCCTAATAGAAAGCGGTTAGCTTTCCTAAGATATATAAGGTAGGGGTATTACACAACATAAATTGTCACTATGCTATGCTGGCGACCCAAATAAAATCTCCTACGACCCACCTGTGGGTCGTGACCCAGTCTTTGGGAACCAATGCTCTAAATTGCTTGATTGCTTAAAAGAGATCAAACAATGGATGTCCACCAAATTTGTAAAACTGAATGAATCCAAAACAGAAATTCTATTTTTTGGTTCACATGAAGCTGCAAATAATGCAATTAGTGAACTAGGGTCTTTTGCCAGATATGTAAAACCTTATGCAAGAAATCATGGCTTTCTACTTGACCCTGATTTTAAATTGGAGAAACAGATTAATGCTGTTGTCAAGTCATCTTTTTACCACCTTAGAATCTTAAAAAAAGCCAAAACTATGTTTTCTTTCAAAGACTTTGAGATATTGATTCATGCATTTATCTCATCCTGCCTGGACTACTGTAACTCAACATATTTCTCCAGTTTTGAAATCCCTGCAATGGTTACCAGTGAAATTTAGAGTAGATTACAAAATTCTTCTTTTTGTCTTTAAAGCTTTAAATGGACAAGCTCCCCAATACCTAAGTGAGCTTGTCCACTGTCACTGCCCTCCCAGAACTATGTGGTCCTCAGATAAACTACTGCTCTCAGTACCTCAGAGTCGTCTAAAAAATAAAGGTGACTGCTTTTTCAGTAGCTGGGCCCAAGTTGTGGAACAACCTGCCTTTTCACATTAGATCCACACCAACTATTGATATACCAACTCTGTTGATAGAACATATGCTATCAACGGCTTGTAAATGAAGTGTGGAATGTAATTATAGACTATATGTACATATTTTTTAGTATTATTTTCCTGTTGTGCTTTTTTTGTGTCTTTATTCATTTTGTCTTCTATTATCTATTTATTTATTTTTGAGCACTTTGGTCAACCACAGGTTGTTTTAAATTGTGCTATATACATAAACTTGACTATGACTAAGGTACAGCACTAGCCATAGGCTATTTGGGTGGAGCTGTCAAAAGATCATTGAGAATTAAATGTGCTCTTAAAGTGACATTGTACCATTTATAAATGAGTTAAACAGCATTAAATTAACAGTATTTCAGAACAAATTAATATTCTAAAACAAAATAACTTCATTACATCATTATTATCATTTAAATGATACAAAATGGTATATGTTTTCTCTTTTTTCTCTCTTTTTGGGTGGGGTGGATGGTTGCGCCCATCGGCCAATTTTCAAAACCCTTGAGCCGAAGTTTGCATCTCCGTTGATGTGCAGATGTTCTACATCAACATGTTTTGCAAAACAAAAGAGATTACAGTCAGAAAGTAAAGTGCATTAACTCAGTTCACAGAAAGCATCACATGAATCTGCATTTGAAACCGGCTCTGGTTTGGCACCTTTGTAGCCATCTGAAAGTTGGTCCCTTTGGGTGTACACCTGGGTTTAACCATTACTGTGTACTGTAACAACACACCTCTTTTGAGCACTGTGGAAAACAGGTTCCTCTTTTGTACTAATGAGCTATGGAAAACAGGTTCCTCTTTTGTACTAATGAGCACTGTGGAAAACAGGTTAATTTCCCTAAAAAGCCCCCAGCAGGTAAACGGAGCTTGTAGGTGGTTTAGTTCCCACTACTGACCATTTATTAACTGTGATGGTTAACTTATTTTAAAGGGATATTCCCTTACACTCATTTTCCACCTCCCCTTTGTATTGAGTTATAGAATTGATTTTTACCTTTCTCCAGTTCATCCAGCCGTTCTCTGAGTCTGGCGATACCACTTTTAGCTCCAGCCTAGCATAGGTCATCGGATTGGAATCGGATTAGCATCTCGCCTGATAGCATCACACTTAAAAGTGACTAAGATATCCGGTAATTTTCCTATTTAAAACTTTTCTCCTCTCAAGTTAGAAAGTGTAATAAGACCAACAGAAAAATATAGCTGCAAGCAGCAATGAGGGGGCCAAGCAGAATAGGTTGGAGTAGCCACGGCGACAAGATAGAACTCAGCAGACACTCGCGATCAACACTTTCAACAAGTGTCACATCAAACATAACTGATTTTGTAGGGCTGAAACAGGGCTGAGTATTGCCACAGCCTCTGCCAGCCAGCCCCCCCACCTAATCACCTCTGCCCGTCCCACCCCGTCCTGCCCCGCCCCGCCCTACCACGCACGCATTAGAATGAACTGGATGGAACATGTCATCAGTTTCACATCCAAAAATAAAAGATCGATAAAACACATTGCAACTACAGATCAAAATGCAATATTGCTAATTGCAGCACCCCCTACAGGTCAAAGGTCAACACATTTTTGAGCGTCCTCCTAATGGGGTCCTGAACCTATGTAGTAAGTTTGGTTATGATACATGGCAGGGTTGCTGAGATATGAGCTCACTTCCTGTTTGGCGGCTTCGCCGCAAGTTTCGATTGGCTGTTACAGCCGAATGCTACTGTCAATCGTTCCAAAAAGCGATGCACTGTTAAGGCATGGTCTGAAGATGTTCTCTGCCAATTTTGGTGAGGATCCGCTGAAATTTGTGACCTGCAAAAATTCGTACGTGTTTTTGATTAAATCCAATATGGCGGCCGAATCAATTACGATGACATCACAAGTTGGCTTGGGTCGGCCTAAGGACCTCCAACAGTATTACCAGACACCACTAGTGCGTTTTAATTCTAAGCACAACTGCTGCTACAGGCCAAAAGGCATGTTTCTTAATTACAGCGCCCCCTAGAGGTCAAAGGTCACCAGATTTCTTGAGCGTCCCCCTGATTGGGTCCTGAGTCCATGGACTAAGTTTGGTTATGATAGGTGAATGGGTTGCTGAGATATGAGCTCACTTCCTGTTTGGCGGCTTCGCCGCATATTTCGATTGGCTGTTACGGGCGAACGGTTTGAGTTCCGAAGACGAAAAGGAGTATCTTTTGTGAGGCTTGGGCTGAAGATCATGTGTGTCAAGTTTGGTGACGATCGGACAAAATTTGTGACCTGTGAAGAATTAGTTTCACTTTCACTAAAATCCAAAATGGCGGAAAATCCATCATGGCGGAAAATGATGTAATATGGTGCGTTGAACTCGGCTTGGTCCAAGGATTCCAATGATACCTCATTTTTGACAATTGGGCCTATGGGTCAAAAGTTACGTGTGTGAACGCACGTCCAACTTTGGCCTGTTGGTGGCGCTAGAGCGCTCAAGATCCCGGCATGAATCTTGGTGAAATTAATCATTGGACTGTCCCCAATCAGTGTGCCAAATTTCACAACTTTTCACCAGACGGTTCTATGGGCTGCCATAGACTCCAATGGCAGAGGAAAGATGTTAAATAATAATAATAAATATAGCTGCAAGCAGCAATGAGGGGGCCAAGCAGAATAGGCCGGAGTAGCCACGGCGACAAGATAGAACTCAGCAGACACTCGCGATCAACACTTTCAACAAGTGTAACATCAAATATAACTGATTTTGTAGGGGTGAAACAGAGCTGAGTATTGCCACCGCCTCCGCCAGCCAGCCCCCCCACCTAATCACCCCAGCCCGTCCCACCCCGTCCTGCCCTGCCCTGCCCTTGCACGCACGCATTAGAATTAACTGGATGGAACATGTTGTCATCAGTTTCACATCAAAAAACAAAAGATTGATAAAACACATCAGCAAATACAGTTCAAAATGCAATATTGCTAATTGCAGCACCCCCTACAGATCAAAGGTCACCAAATTTTTTGAGCGTCCTCCTAATGGGGTCATGAATATATGTAGTAAGTTTGGTGATGATACATGGCAGGGTTGCTGAGATATGAGCTCACTTCCTGTTTGGCGGCTTCGCCACTAATTTCGATTGGCTGTTACAGCCGAATGCTTCTGTCAATTGTTCCAGAAAGCAATGCACTGATAAGGCATGGTCTGAAGATGGTCTCTGCCATTTTTGGTGAGGATTCGCTGAAATTTGTGACCTGCGAAAACTTGTACGTGTTTTTGATTAAATCCAATATGGCGGCCGAATCAATTACGATGACATCACAAGTTGGCTTGGGTCGGCCTAAGGACCTTCAACAGTAGTACCAGACACCACTAGTGGGTTTCAATTCTAAGCACAACTGCAGCTACAGGCCAAAAGGCATGTTTCTTAATTACAGCGCCCCCTAGAGGTCAAAGGTCACCAAATTTCTTGAGCGTCCCCCTGATTGGGTCCTGAGTCCATGGAATAAGTTTGGTTATGATAGATCAATGGGTTGCTGAGATATGAGCTCACTTCCTGTTTGGCGGCTTCGCCGTAAATTTCGATTGGCGGTTACGCGCGAACGGTTTTAGTTCCGAAGACAAAAAGCAATGCATTAATGAGGCATGGTCTGTAGATGATATCTATGAAGTTTGGTGTCGATCGGACAAAATGTGTGACCTCTGATACGTTTTAAGTGATTTTGATGAAATCCAAAATGGCGGAAAATCCATCATGGCGGAAAATGACGTCATAGGGTGCGTTGAACTCGGCTTGGTCCAAGGATTCCAACGATACCTTGTTTTTCAAAATCGGATCAACAGGTCAAAAGTTACATGCGTGAACGCACGTCCAACTTTGGCCTGTTGGTGGCGCTAGAGCGCTTGAGGTGCCATCATGAAACTTGGTGACATTAATCATGGGACTGTCCCTAATCAGTGTGCCAAATTTCACAACTTTTCACCAGACGGTTCTATGGGCTGCCATTGACTTCCATGGCGGAAGAAGGTATAATAATAATAAGAAAAGATAGAAACACAATGGGTGCCTTCGCAGCTTCGCTGCTTGGCCCCCAATAAATATAGCTGCAAGCAGCAATAAGGGGGCCAAGCAGTTAGTTCAGCAGTCCAAATTGGCCATGTAACTCAATGCAGTTGCATCAGGTATATAGCATTAAGCAGTCACAGCAATTTCCATAACAAACAACCCAAGACAACCGAGCCAAGCGATCAGGGGAATGCCCCGGACGCGAAAACGGACTCAAATGTGCCGGAGCAATTGTTGGCCCAGGACGCGGACCCAAATGCGCTGGAGCAATTGATGGCCCAGTCCAAGGACTTTGACTGATGGGTGTTTTTTTTTGTCATGCCAATGTGTTTTAGGGGGAAAATCCATGCGGTTGTTTGAAAATGTTTGAAATGTTTGACTTATGTTGCGAGCGCTGTTGGCATTTCATGTTTTTTGGGACTTAAACTGGTGTTCTTGCCTGTTCATTGCATTAATAAAGTTTCGTGTTTGATTAAGCAATTGTTTTGCGTTTTGACTCAAAGGTGAAAATGGTCACAGTTAGACTAACACATTTTGATGAAGCTTAGCTTTTGGTCTTTGAGTTGTGAAAATTTTAATAGCCTATTGAATGCACAGAATTAATTGCATTTTCTCATATTGCCTAGCGGTAAACCTTGAATTGAATGAAAGAACAATGAAAAAAGGACGCAAATGTGTATAGGTAATGCAAAGTCTCAGTCTAAATTGAGTTTATTTGGCTTGTATTATCATATGTAGACCTCATTTAGTATTAGGTCATCTGTAGTGCCATCATCACATGAATCCCACTGAACTCCTACATAGAAAAACAATGCACAGGCTTGTTGCCATGTCAATCGAGGGCCACAAGCAGGATTCATTTAGCGTAGCCTTAGTAGTCAATATGAACTAATTGATTTTAAAACAATAAAAGCTTCATATATAGTCTACATGACTACTGTATAGGCCATTATATAATCAATGCTTTTGGGGTTTTGCCTTTTAGTTTATTGACTAAAGGTAGCCGGGCTACGAAGCTGTAGCCTATTTAGAGCGAAGGATGGTTCATTCATAAAGTAGGCCTACAAGACCTCAGGCAGATATCGGTGTGACTTGATGTGGAAGATTTTTTAATTAATTTTACATTTCACTATTCCATGATTTATCTAGCCTACAAGAAAACTGAAAAGCCATAATAACTAAAAATTGTAGATGCATTTTAGATGCGACACTGCGTGATATATTAAGCTAAGCAGACTTAGGTTAAGCAAAGCTATACTTTGTGTTTCTATAGTTTATGCAATAGTGTTTTTGAGTTTGACTCTCCAGATTAAATAATCTGGTATTTTTATTGTCCAGTTGGTGGCAGCAAAGCTCTTCCGTAGGCTGTTAGCTGTGGGCAAAGTGCGAACATGACAGTGCAGGGATTTGCAATGGTTGGTTATACTTACATAAGTAGCCACTCTAGTCAAACAACATGAATTGATTTTTTATAAAATGAATAGCCTAAAGAGAAACACATTTAGTATATTTGCCATAAACCATGGAGAATAAAAGTCTCATGCAAAATCTGGTGCTTTTATTTAGCTGGTAGCCTAACTGAAATGTTCATTTTTAGTCATTTTATTTAATCCACTGTGTGGATGGTACATTTGGTTATCTTTTGAATATTTTGATATCAGGAGATGGCAAATTAAGTTGAAAAAGGTTTAGGGACTTTTATTATGACGAGTAATAATAGTTCGCCTGTAATCACGAGCCATCTTCCTTTTCGGTGATTGCTGGCTGAAGGTAAGACGTGTCTGTAATGTCTCGTGAAAATTAATTGATATGTCGGTATATTTGGTTTTGAGGTAACGTTATTTATAACAGAATAAACTCACGAAAATATTAAAATATGTTTAGCTGATATGCCTCTAGATAGCCACCTTTGTTACATTTGTTAACGTGTTCGTGTCACACTATGAACGATAAACTCAGGCAGGAACGGTAGCGGTTGTGTAAATGTGAATTCGTAACGTTAATAAATCAAAAATGTTAATCCGATTGAAGCAGGCATTGTCTTGAGAACTGGCCGTTATCTCATGAACAACGTTGTATCAAATACAGTCAAATGTTATTAGCAGCTAACGTTATTACTGGGACGATGCTTCAGCCATGCTGTAGGCTAGCGTTGTTGGATAGCAATTAACGTCAACCTTGTATTGTTTGAACTCACATCTGCTTAATAATTGAATAACCGTGTTAGAAAACGTGTTACATTATTAGTCAGTTGAGTTGGTTTTTGAGTCATCTCAGTTAGGAATGCAAGTTCACGTTGTATTGAAAATCAGAGGCAGACTAGCAGTGTTTGCAGCTAAAGGGAGAACATAACGTTAGCGAAGATGAGTTGATATTGGCTCAGCTAGACCGTTTGTGAAGGCAGGCAAGCATGTGTAATTCTTAAGAAATACAGTTATTTAATTAATCGTAAATCTTTAATTAATCTTGATATAGCCTAGATTAAATTGGTGTGGTTTGGCAGCAAGCATTCAAACGCGAGGGGGGAATGTTTCTGGCGGTAAATATATTGCTATGAGGGTAAGTTATGGCTAAAAGACTCTTGACCTGGCGTATTACGAAAGGTCACACAAGGCGACAAACAGTTTCGTTGCACGCTACCTGGTCTAAATTATTATTTTCTGGAGGTTATATGCATTTGTCAAACGCCGTATTGCACAAGAGTATTTTTGAGGGTTAAATTAAATGTATAACGTTTTTATCTCTGACAACCAATGCCATGACTATTATGAGGTGTCTTGTTTGGGTTTAGATCATGGCTTTAGATATGGGACTAGATGTATATTTTGGTGTTAACAGTCTTGAATGCAATGCCATACAGTCCTGTATGATTAGTAGTTTGGGTGTATTCAATGAAAATATGCATGTTTTATAATGAAACATATCTATGAGTTATGAGGCTGTCAGTAAATTTTGAAGGCATAGTATACAGATTTCCTCCTGGCTCAATACAGAATGTGGCAGGTCCTGCATGCCTTTTAGGTAGCGAATTTCCTAGTTTTACATGAATTTAACAATTCTGCTAGTGTTCATGTTCGCTGAATGTTTCAAGCATGTTTATGTATACATTGGAAGAGTTTATTGGTGGATTTTAAGAATGGTTACAAGCCAAACCACAAGTTTAAAGTACATATCTATCCGTCATTGTAAATGCTAAGTTTGTAACTTTCATAACCTATATATATATATATATTAAATGTTTTCCAGATTTTGGATTGCTTTTTGACCTATAGTAAAGGTAAGTGCTAAACGTTTCAGGGCTTTTATGTTGCATACTATCACATAAACAGTGCAACTTCTAGGGGAATTTAGAAACCTTTTACGCTGGATTGACAGATACATTAGTTTTATTCCTGTGTCATATGCCTTCTACTTTAGCTCAAGAATGTGCATGCCTAATTCTGGTGTAGCTGTAAATGTGTGCAACAGGTTCCATTTCATGCTACTTGTGTGTAGGCTTAATGGTATGTAACAATCCTCCAGATGTCAATTCGTTTTGCAGATTAATAATAGCTATAAAGCGACATATCACCCCTTTTGATGAATGCAGTGTGGGCTACCCTTGCACATGAAATCAGAGAAGCAAAATTGTAGGTTGTGGAGATGCTGTAGCACAAATTGATACATTTGGCACTGTTCTGTTTAAGGATGTAAGCGAAATGGTGTTACTAAGCCACCACTATTCAATGTTCATGTTCAGGAACAGCACTATCTTATCAAAACAGTGAGGTGGAACAGGTTGACACCTGAATGTTTTTTTATTTTGTTTGTTTGTTTTTAGGTTAGCATTTTGATAAATGTTAGATATGAAATATTGTACATTGAGATAGCAAAATCTAGAGTACTTCTACTGAAACTACTTGCGCGGTAGCAGAACTTGCAGGGCAGCCTAATTTGACACAGCACTGGCTCTTTGGCATTGCCACCAATGTGTCAACGACAGTTCAAGGCTGTGTGAGGTGACTCACAAGAGCAAATTACATAGTTGACAAGTGATTTGACACCTTGTTTTTCAATTATTTAAAATATTTGACCATCTGGTCAGTGTTTTGCAGACTATGTAAGTAGTAATTATTGTGTGTAGGATTTTATTGTGAAACATGTTAAACATCTGATGCTAAGCTTGATTCTTTATCTGAGAAAAGATTAGTATTTTTTGCTTTCAGTATGCTTTGCTCATGTTTTTAATTGTTGTATAGTTGAACTTTTGAATGTACTTGGTTTAAATTAAGTAGAAGAAGACTGTCTTAAGTTGAGAATTTAGAGTCCTTATGATGTAAATATGTACATTGTTATTGCCTGTTCAACCAGGCTTGTGCAAAATTCAGAATTGAATTGAGAATGACTCCTAAATTCCAATTCAATTCTTGAATTTCAATTGAACTTGAATTGAGGTCAAAAACAGGATGTAGAATTACAATTCGAATTTGAATTAAAGGAAGTAGAATTGAAATTCAAATAAATTCATATGCATAATTTAAGGGTAGTGTTTAACAATGAAGTTTCACAATATATGTCAGATATGATCGCAACAAACACACAACTTATAATTGAAAACAGTAACCAATTACATTTCCAAACTAACCTTCCCAAAACTGAATGTATGTTAGATTCAATACATTTGTCCTGTTGTGTGTTGCCATGAATTGAATTCCACTTCCTGTCATTCCAATTCAAATTCAACATCCTGTGGGGTGGGGCCAATTCAATTCTAATTAATTAATTGAATGTAGGCCAATTCTAAAATTTGGAATTGTGCACAAGCCTGCGTTCAACAGAACTGATGAAAATATTTCAGTGTAACTGTATGCGATTTCTGATGTGTTTTCTGTGTGTTTTTCAGATGGCGCCTCCTAACAAGCGGTCCAAGGCGGCCAAGAAGAGACAGGCTGACTTGAGGTCTACTGAGGTCAGGCTGTTGAGCTGAACTATCTGTCCTGATGTATTATGATTGTGTCTAATAGGAAACATGTAATGTTGAGCACATTTTATGTTTCTCCCAATTCCTATTTACAGTAGTTTGTATGTTTACTTGAAATGCCGCTTACATTTTGAATGTATTTGATTTTAATGAAGGATGTGCTGCATGTCTAATTTAAAGGAGAAATCCAGCGAGTTCTTACATAGATCTATGTTTCTCAAGGTGACCAAGTATTGTCGGTACAAAAAATGAAAACGTTTGTTTTTACCGGTAGCTGCTGGTTGTAGCAACTCGAGCTAGGAAAAACTGATTGTTTTGATTTTGTTTCATAACAACAGTACTCGGTGACCCATGAGAAACGGAGATCTATATGAAAACTCGCCATATTTCCTTTTAAGAAGTTGCTGAATATTTATGATCTAAATATATATACATTACTGTTCTGAAAGTATGTGTATATTAGTTGCTTTAATGATGAAATTATTAAAGAAGTATGATATGTTAGACTTGGTAACCTTATGATGGGTTTTATGTGTTACAGGTGCCGAGCAAGAGGTCCCCGGTGGCGCAGGTTGACTTGGTCTCCTGTGACGAGGTTGGGCGTCCTCGTAAAAAAGCCCACACACTGTCTTCGGACGCTATACAGTCTTCGGACTGCCAGTTACAATGCCAGTTACAATGCCAGTTACAATGCCAGTTACAGTCTTCGGACGCAATACAAGCAAACTCTACCAACTCTCAAACAAACTCTACCAACTCTCTGAATATGTGCCATGACTCTGTTGTAAACTCATTGTCAAGTAATGTGAAAGAAAATAATGCTACTGATTGTTCTTTGAATGAATCTGTTGACTTCCCAGAGAGATCTGTGCTGATGGGGTCCTTTCATCAAGGCGATTCACGGTTTGGAAATGTGCGCAACAAGCAGTGTGGTGCCATCAGTTTGACTGCTGTTTTGAAGTCCAAGATGAAGAACGTGTGGAGTTGGGAAACTCGAGATCTTGATGATGTTTTGATTAAGGGAACTGTTCTTTACAGGTCAATGAGTGCACAGGGTAAAATAAGAGACCAAGGAAGGGGTTACATTGCTGTGTCTGAATTGCCTAGACAATATGAAGTGTGGAATTGTGATTTCTCAATAAACTTTGCTGATTCTTACACTGGATTTATTCAGGTTGATGACTATGACGATGCTTTACGTGATGTTGCCATGCCTTTTGATGTAGCACTGCAGCGGGCGCTGTTTAGCAATGATGCTTGTTTGTTAACCATTTGTGCTAACACATGTGCTGTAGTGAATGCAGGAGCAAGGTTTGCGTTTGTTGATTCACACGCTAACAGATACATCAACCAGAAAGGTGAGAGGACAAGTTGTGTTGCATACTTCAGCTCTATACACTCCCTGGTCACATTTGTTTACGACTTTGCAAGATCTTTTGGCTTAAGTACACCAAGGTTTGAGGTAACTGGAGTCACAGTAATAACTGATGCCAATGCCCAGATGGACGATTCATCCAGCTGTTCAACGAGCTCTGCAAGTTGCCGTCGACTATACAGCGATGTAGTGAAGCCTAAAGTGTGTGAACGAGTTGTAAGTGGGTCGTCTACAGTTGCAGCTAATTTCACAAGTGGCACAGAATGTTCACAGACCATACCAGACACAAATGGTTCTAATGTAAACAGTAGACCACTCTACAGTGACGTTTTGAGACGAGCTCCCAGTAAGGGTGTTAAGCGTTTCGAAACCGCAACAGGCGATGTCATTCTTACTGATGCAGGAACGAGCGAACAGTCTTTTCAACTTTTAAAGTGTAATTTGCAGGCAACTGATGTCATTATAAGTGATGTAAGAGTTCCCAAACATGCTTTTAAACCTTTAACTCGTCAGGACCAGGATGCACTGTGCACATGTTTAGAGCTTCAAAATGGAAATGTTGATGTAGGCCTAATGGCAACAACTGATATTGATGACATGGGATGTCCCTGTAAGATAAAAAGTATAAAACCTGATGGGAATTGCTTTTACCGTAGCCTAGCCTTTAGCATTTGCCACAATGAAGACAAGCATTTGAAAATAAGACGGGCTGTCGTGCAACACCTTCAGAGAAACGGAACCAAATTTGAAACATATCTGAGGGATGAATACACATCTGTGCAGGATTATGTCACTAAATCAAGGATCTATTACTGTGGTTCATGGGCAAAAGAAATTGACATTTTTGCTGCTGCTGACTTGTTGCAAACAACTATCTTTACTTTCAATGATGGAAGATGGAATATGCACAGGCCTACAGACTCACGGACATGTAGAGAGAATTGTATCTATTTAAATCACACGGGCAGTCATTATGAAGTTGTAACATGTGTTCAACACAAAGATAAAAGACGTTGCACGGGAACATGCCAGCCTGTAAAGATTGATGACAAGTTGAGGTCAACACGAAAAAGAAAGTTGAACAATGAATCAGAAAATGTGAAAGCAAAGAAGGAGCGCCGTCGATACGATGACAGTGATTACAGAGAAAGAAAGCTTGCGTATTCTCGAAATAAATATATTTCTGACCCTGAATATAAGAAATTGAAGTGTGACTACTCTAAAATGAGATATAGGAAAATCGCTTCCTTTCAAGCAATGGTACGCAAGTATTCTAGTGTCAAATATAAGACAAACAAGACCTTTCAAAGGTATGTGCGTGATTTCTCCAAAGCCAAATATAAGACAAACAAGACATTCCAGAATCTTGTTCGTGACTACAGTCATACAAAATACAAGAAAAACATTGGATTCCAGAACAAAATTAAAGAGCATAATAAGACGAGGTATCAAGAAAACGAAAACTTCCGTGTAAATAAAATCATAAAAGTTCGTGAGAATTATTCAACATGGCAGAAGAAACAGGGAGACATTGATTTGGCTATTGATCATTTTCGTCAGGAGGTCAGCCGTGGTCCTGAATATGTATGCTCAGTATGTCACCGTTTACTTTTCAGGAAGCAGGTAGTTGAGTGTAAAAGACATCGCTATGAATGCAAAGGAGCAGAAGTGGCTGCATTGGCTAATAGATGCATAACATTGCAATATTTACATGTGTGTGATGTTGAATGTGAGCAGAAATGTCATTTGTCTGATAGTCCACCAAGCAAATTATGGATTTGCCATACATGTCATAGTAAAATACTTGGAGGAAAACTTCCCGAAGAGAGTGTTACCAACAACATGCATTTGGATGATATTCCAGCAGTCCTTAAATGTCTTAACTCTTTGGAACAACATCTCATTGCACGTCACATTCCCTTCATGAAGCTGTTGTGTTTGCCTCGAGGCCGCCAGAGAGCTTGTCATGGTCCTTGTGTCTCTGTTCCTGTTAATAACGCAAATGTGACAAATATACTCCCAAGAAATGAATGTGATGACAAGATGATAAGAGTGAAACTGAAACGCAAGTTGACATATAAAGGTCATTACGAGTACATGTATGTCCACACTGATCGTGTCAGAAATGCACTGAGGTATTTGATGGCAAACAATAAATGGTACGGTGATGTGACTATGAATGACGAATGGGTAAACTCTCTGAATGGCACTGACCAACATGAGGAAAGTACCAAACAGGAAACACCTGATAACAGTGATGATGAAAATGTTCCTGAAGAGCAAGCAGAGGAAGATGTGACTTATATCAAAGACCAGAATGGGCTTTTGTCAGATACATCATTACAACCTGTCGATCTGGGTTCAGAGATCATTGATCAGAATTTTCAGGATATACTTAATGTGGCACCAGGTGAAGGTAACAGTCCAGTGAGGTTGCTGTCCGATAAAACCAACGAGGCTAAATGTTTCCCTGTTTTGTATCCATCTGGTGGACCTACATTCCATGATGAAAGACAGTCCAAAATAACTCTGTCACGTTACCTGAATACACGCATTCTGAATGCAGATGGGCGTTTTGCACAGAACACTGACTTTATTTTTTACGCACAATACATATCAGAGGTGCATCAAGTTGTATCTGGTGTATCAGTGGCATTACGCAAAGGTGGCGGCAACTCCTCTCTGAAAGACGCATCACCAGACATTTTGTTGAACTCAGACTCATTGAGTAAAATATTGCGCAATGACGAAGGATACAAGTTCTTACGAGGTATTCGTGGCACACCTCCATACTGGATGTCAGTTCAGAAAGATTTATTTGCCATGATAAGACAACTCTCCATACCCACATTCTTTGCATCTTTTAGCTCTGCAGATTTGAGATGGCCTGAAATGCTGAGCTCTATTCTAAGAATAGAAGGTAAACAAACGTCTGTTGACGATCTTGACTGGTCTGACAAATGTGGACTCATACGTCGAAACCCTGTCACAGCAGCAAGAATGTTTGATCACCGATGGCATTGCTTTCTCCGTGATGTAATCATGTCGCCAGCAGAACCCATAGGGAAAATAAAGGACTACTTTTATCGTGTTGAATTTCAACAGCGTGGTTCTCCTCATGTCCACTGTCTTTTTTGGATTGAAAATGCTCCCAAGATTGATAGAGAGATTGATGATGAAGTGGCACATTTCATAGATACGTACATCACCTGTGAGATTCCACCAGAAACTGATGCAGAGCTTAACGAGGTTGTGAGCAGCGTACAGAGGCACAGCACAAGACACTCTAAAACTTGCCGCAAGAAAAACACAGTGTGCAGGTTTAATTTCCCACGGCCACCATCAAGCCGTACTTTTATCACAAGAGGTGGGAACTGTGAGGATTTGAATGGCAATGCTGATGACAATACAGGTGCCAGTGCCATCATGAAGAATGTGAAAACTGCGTTGACCATGCCTGACATGAATTTTGACACAACTGATGCATTTTTTGAGTCTATTGGGATAGATCAAGGTTTGTTTGAAAAGGCGTACAATATATGTTCCAAAAAGAAAAGCATTGTCCTGAAACGAAATCCTGGAGACATTTGGGTGAACCAGTACAACAAAGACTTACTCCGTGCTTGGCAAGGCAATATGGATATCCAGTATGTCACAGATGCCTTTTCTGTTGTGGTTTACATACTGTCGTACATTACAAAAGCAGAACAAGAAATGGGTTTGCTCTTACAACGTGCCCAAGATGAGTCAATGAATGGCAACCTTGATGCAAAAGCAGCATTCAAACAGCTTGGAAGTGTATACCTACACAACAGAGAAGTTTCAGCCCAAGAGGCAGTGTATCGATTAACACACATGCACTTGAAAGAATGCTCCCGTGACGTACAGTTCATTCCCGTTGGTGATAATCCTGTTAGGATGAGTTTACCATTGCACGTCCTCCAAACTAAAGCCCAATTCCAAGACTGTAATGACGAAAGCAGCATTTGGATGACCAATGTGATTGAGAGGTATAAGAGCAGACCCCAGAATGCACAATTTGAGGATTTATGCCTGGCCAGTTTTTGTTCTGAATACAGAGTTCTATCAAAGTCACAGGTTCCGACTGAAAGAGATTCACATGACATAATACAGCTCAACAACAACTGTGGCTTTGTGAAACGAAGGACCCGAACTGAACCTGCTGTCGTGAGGTATCCCAGATTTTCTCCCACAAAAAACCCTGAAAAGTACTACCATTCATTGTTGCAACTGTTTTTGCCTTACTATGAAGACTGTCACCTGAAACCGCCCCAGTTTGATACATATGAGCATTTCTATAAAAATGGTGCAGTGAAATGTGGCATTGATGTCCAAAGAGTGCAGTCGATTGTGGATACCAACAAAGCTTTATTTGAAAAAGAAAGTGATGAGATTGACAGAGCTAAACAGTTGCTGGAAGACAAAATTGATCTAGAAGATGCCTGGGCTCAGATATGTCCTGAAACAGAAAAGGAGCGTCTTCACTGTTTAGATCTGATGAAAGACAAAGTTGTAGATGATGAAGGTGATGATGATGACAAACTCATTCCTGACCTGACAGCAAACCCACAGACTACATGCACTTTGGAAACAAATCATGTGTCAATGCCCAGAGAGGATGCATTGCATTTATTACGGTCATTAAATGAAGAACAGTCTGCCATATTCTGTGCTGTTCGTAAGTGGTGTTTGCAGAAACTGTTTGGACAAAATCCTGAACCGTTGCGATTATTCATCACTGGTGGAGCAGGAACGGGGAAAAGCCATTTAATCAAAGCGATACATTATGAATCTACCCGGCTGTTGTCACAGATTGCTGAAAATCCTGAGGATCTCACTGTGCTTCTAACAGCACCTACAGGAGTGGCTGCATATAACATTGGCGCTGCAACAATCCACAATACTTTCTCCATTGGTGCAAATGTCAAACTGCCGTATCAACCACTAGGTGATGAGAAAGTCAATTCTTTGCGAACCAAAATGGGCAGCTTGCAAATTCTGATAATTGATGAAGTGTCCATGGTCGACCACCGTCTTTTGGCCTACATTCATGGTAGACTGCGTCAAATCAAGCAGACTGGTGATTATTCCTTGTTTGCAAAAGTTTCCCTGATTTGTGTGGGTGATTTTTATCAACTCAAGCCTGTGAAAGGCACCCCTCTTTTTGCTGAAAATAAAGGAGCCAACCTGTGGGACAACACCTTTGAGGTTGCAGAACTGACTAAAGTTGTTAGACAAGAAAATGCAGCATTTGCGGAAATGCTTAATCGTCTCAGAGTCCGTAAAAAGAACGAACCTCTCACCGACTGTGATGTTCTCACATTGAGGCAGCGTGAAACTGGTGAGGAATCTACAGACATTCATGTGTATGCTACAAATGCGGAGGTTGATGAATATAACGTGAAGAGACTGCAAGAGATCTGCCCAGACGCAATCAGCATACGTGCTCAAGACTTTGTCCGAAATCCCAAAACTGGAAGAATGGAACGGAAAGTTGGCTTTCACACAAAAGTTTTCAACTCTTGCTTGCTTAAATGTGTTTCGTTGGGTGTTGGAGCAAGGGTCATGTTGAAGAAAAACATAGATGTATCTGATGGCCTTGTCAACGGAGCATGTGGCACAGTTGTGGAAATCATTCAAAGTCAACAAGACGATGACATGCCTGCAGCTATCCACGTGGAGTTTGAAGACCCTAATGTAGGAAAGATCCAGAGGTCAAAAGCAAAAAGGGTTTCCGAACGTTCAACGATAGTGGAAGTGCAAGAGGAACAAGTGGCTAATAATGGTGGTGTACGAAGGCAACTGCCGATTAGCCTGGCCTGGTCAGTAACTGTACATAAATGTCAAGGGCTTACTGTTGAAAGGGCTGTTGTATCACTCAAGAAGATCTTTGCTCCAGGGCAAGCATACGTTGCGTTGAGTCGCGTGAGAACTCTCGGTGGGCTGATAATTGAGGACTTCAAAGAATCTGCCATATTTTGTGATAACAAAGTAGATTCGGCTATGGAAAGCTTGCCTAAGTTTAACTTTGGAATGTCTGTTTCATCCAACATTAACCATGTGTGCACAGTAGCACTTCACAATGTACAGAGTCTGAATGCTCACATTCAGGATGTTCAATCCCATAAAGCCCTCATGAATGCTGACTGTATTTGCTTAACAGAGACGTGGCTCAATGTAGACACTGAAGAAGAGCCACAACTTCCAGGATACATCTTCAAACACAATCCGAGAGGAAACTGTTACGATGACTCCGAGCCAGCCTTTGCAGCGCTGAAACAACAACAAAGAGGTGGAGTTGGTGTGTATTGTTCAGAAAACATTGATGTGCAGGTGTCAATTCCAGAAAGATGCAATTTGGAATGTCTGTATTTTGAAATACCTCATGCAAATTTGACTGCTGCTGTATTGTACAGGCCCAGCTCATATAAGATTGACGTGTTTCGAGAGCAGTTATTACAGGTCATCTTTGAACTTGAGAAGCATCCAGGGAGGAAAATCATCATGGGAGACTTCAATGAGGACATATTCGTATCTTCTAAAATTCTCAAGTTACTGGAACGGCATGGATACAATCAGCACGTACAAGCAGCTACAACTGAAAAAGGTACATTAATAGATCATGTTTACACTAAAGGCACAGAACATGTTGTTGTTGAAGTTGTGCAGACCTACTACAGTTTTCATGAAGCCATACTGATCTCACTGTTGTAATAATGTTATCTGTGATTAATGATATTTGTCTTTGAATAGGTAAGTATTTATATTCTGGTTATGTTATGATGTCATTATGAGTTTACTCCATAGTCCGTCCGCTAAGTGGGGTTCGGGTGGGTGGGTGGTGGCAAGGAGAGAGCATACACTGGACGGCTCCTTGCAGGGCATGGGAGGGGTATAGGGGCCATTTTCCAAAAGAAGTTGCAAATAATGGTAAATATATACAGATGAATGTGTAAATATCAGAAAACAATACAGTTGATTTATTATCTAGGTGATTTTTGTTTTAAGTCAGTGGATCGTTCCTTAATTGTCTCAAGCATTTTAGGCTATTTCTTGTTAATGTTGGTCAAATTATTTCATTTTGGTTGTATTATACCAAGTTATGTGTAATGCTTTAAATGCTAACAAGAATCCAAATTAAAGTTATAATGAATGGACAGACATAGCGTATTGAATGTTTATATCTTTACCGTTATTGTAAACCTTAACATTATCAGTGAATTACAGTTAAGACGATAACAGTCAAAGACAATAAACACAGCTGTTGAATTTTAGTCCAGTAAAATAAAATCAGCCATATTATTTTACACACATATTAGTCAGTTGAAGACTGGTATTATTATTGCAACACTGAGTTGAAGGAAAACAATACCATAAATCTTCATTGAAGTGAAAGAATAAATTGTGTATGAATGAATTGTCTCGAGATTGTGTAAGAATGCTGAAAACAAACAAAGAAAACAAATCTTAAAAGTGCAACTTCTTTTGGAAAATGGCCCCTATACAGGGAACTTTTTTGTTCAACATATTCATGAATTATGGAATTATACCAAGTGGACAACTAACTTACAGTTTTCAACACATACAGTAGTGTGACACAAAAAGTATTCTGCTTCACCCTTATTGTGATATATGCTATGGCACAGTAAAGTCATGATACCATATGTACAAGATCACTTAAATAGTGCTGATTACAGACAAACACATGTCATTTACTGTGGAATCAGTTTTGTTGCCTTTAAGATAACACAGGTCAGAGGCCCAGCCTACATCTCGCTGCAACACCAATATTTCTTGAAAAAGGGCAGGATCTCCAAGGACATTCTGTTTGGTGGAGTTGCCACCAGTACCAGGGCATTTGAAGGACATGAAAGCCATGGACAGCAATGCAATCTGCTGAGAGAAGCATGTGAGTAAACATGCTTGCTAGAGACAGGTGATGTGTAAATGAGTTAAATTCAAGGACACATTCAGAAGAATACTATTTGGATTAATAAAAAAAAGACAGCAACAGCAGCCCTTATTCCTGTGTGGGACTACACGGCTGTTCCAAGCAGTGAGTTATATGTCTACCGAGACTGACAGGTGCATCTTAGCCATGTGTACTGTATATCTTTCATACCAATTGAACTGATCACCTTACCATTTTTGTTTGAGTGATGAAAATGCATGTTAGAAGATATTTACATATTTAGCACTGTCCACTTGGTATGCAGTTCTGTAAACAGGGTCTAATACACACGATTACACAATTTAGTATAACACAATTCTAAATTGCATTGTTAAAGTACTTCAAATATGCATCAGTTGATCATTTAATTTACAAATGTGGCAGACTTTAGATAATTACTTTTTTATTTTGTTTATGTAAAAATTATCTTAAAATGCTCTTAAAATGTACTTAAAATGCTATGTTTTGACATGAAGAATTCTGAGAAGAAAGTTTGTTTTTATTTCTAAGTTTTAGATTGGGTGAGGACAATTCAGTTGGCTGCTTAAATCAACCCAGGACAATTTTCAGCCATTAGTCCTATACAACTACTTAAAATAAGACATACTTAATTGTTTAAGTTTTATGTTTTTCTGCCTGTGTGATGTGGCCTGATTTTGTATTAGACTGTTCTTTTGTGTGGGACTGATTTGTTTTAGCTTCAACTGTACTAAAAGCATTTTGTTATCACACCAAGGACTGTAATTTACATGGTGTGTAACATGTTTCTTTACTTGTTGATACATTGAATGAACTATTTTTATTTTATTTTATTTATATATTATTATGTTTTGTTTTGTTATGTTGTCAATTATTGTGAAGTATGTTTTGGCATGGATAATTACAAAGAAGGAAAAAGAAAGAAGAGTTATTGATGTTATATCAGAAGAGTTACTGATGCTCT
This sequence comes from Alosa sapidissima, assembly GCF_018492685.1. Taxonomy (NCBI): domain Eukaryota; kingdom Metazoa; phylum Chordata; class Actinopteri; order Clupeiformes; family Clupeidae; genus Alosa; species Alosa sapidissima. The sequence continues at coordinate 2,098,592 of NC_055961.1, forward strand.
ATACATTGCATTTCATAATGGGATATATGGAATCTGTTCACTAACATATTGCTAAATTTCACTGCTGGATCTGTACAATTAACCACCACAAAACAATGGACTGAATATGGAGTGTACTTTGTAAGACAAAACTGAACCAACCACTACAGAGGTTTTGAGTCGGAAATGCTGTCATGAGATCTTCTGACATATTGACATTATGTGAGTACCCATTATATTTAGCTGTAAATTTTTTCAAAGACAGGCATCCTAATTCTGATTCATGCACTTTTGACAGGATATAAACTTTAAGAAAAATACATGTTGCTTTATTTCACCTGTGTAACAATAGCATGTAGACTTTTATTGTAAATGTACATCTGCTCTCAAATGACACTACAGAAAATATTGGCCAAGGCCCAGCAACGCAGCCTTCTGAGTGACTTGCACCAGACACAGGGCCTGTTGAGGATCACATACATCCGCCAGCAACGTAGCCTTCCCAATGAACTGCACCAGTCACATCTGCCAGCCATGCAGCCTTCCGAGTGACCTGCACCAGTCACAGGGCCTGCTTTGGATCACGGACATCTGCCAGACCCACAGCCTTCTGAGTGACCTGTACCAGTCCTGCTGTAGATCATGGACATCCGCCAGCAACGCAGCCTTCGGAGTGACCTGCACCAGACACAGGGCCTGTTGAGGATCACATACATTTGCCAGTCTCACAGCGTTCTGAGTGAGATGCACCAGTCCTGCTGCGGATCACGGACATCCGCCAGCAACGCAGCCTTCCCAATGAACTGCACCAATCACAGAGCTTGCTGCGGATGACGGACATCTGCCAGCCATGCAGCCTTCTGAGTGACCTGCACCAGACAGAGGGCCTGCTGAGGATCACGGACACCCACCAGCAACGTAGCCTTCCCAATGAACTGCACCAATCACAGAGCTTGCTGCAAATGACGGACATCTGCCAGCCATGCAGCCTTCTGAGTGACCTGCACCAGACAGAGGGCCTGCTGCGGATCACGGACATCCTCCAGGAATGCAGCCTTGCGAGGGACCTGCACCAATCACAGGATCTGCTGAGGATCATGGACATCCAACAGCAACGCACCCTATCAAGATCTTATCAGGTTAGCTTTCTTGTTCCAAAAGATGCAATCTAAATGTTTGTGCATATTTTAGTAGGATGTACATTTTATACACTGTTAATGAATAAACATTTTGCTTTCTTACATCTGTAGAACAAAAGAATGTATACTTATATTGTAAATTTACATCTGCTCTAAAATTACCTTACAGATAATGTTTGCCCAGTTTCAAAGAATACACCTGCTAAGATGCTTCAGAGCTGTGGTGTGGCCACTGCCACAGGTATGCACAGAACTGGTCCATACGTCTGTTCCATAAGACACACCAATGGTGAAGACTGCCGAGGCTCATGGACATTCACAAGCCACACAGCCTATCAAACTACCTGTAGCAGACAGAGAGCCCGCTGAGACTCATCCTCCTTTTCCATTGGTGGTTGTGGTGGTGCAGACGGACTTGTACTTGTCAGAGTGCTTGTTGAGGCTTATGTACCCTCACCTGCCTTGGGACCTGCTGAGGCTCATGCAGCTGATCTTGGCAATCTACAACAGCATTACAGGCCAGCATTACAAAGGGCAATGAGCTGTAGATGTGCCAATCTACTGACTAAGGGATGACAAGCCCAGTTAAGAAGATTGTCTTTGTGCTGTAGATTATTATAGGACCATTTAGTAATACACAAGAAATAGAAGTAATTGGGGCTGTTTTTTTTTATTTTTTACCATCTTGGACATCTTTGCCTTTTTGTTCTATCATTGTTTTATGTGGAACTTTCTATTCCGTACATTAAATTGTATACAATAATTCTAAATAAATGTCATACTATCATACTATCAAGGAGGTTTAGGTATTTGTTTGCATAACATCATGCAATTTCTACCACTTCAACTGGAACACTTATTGTTTATAATGTTTTGATAACAAACCAGAATAATTCAGAAAATATGTTAAGATGTTTATATATTAACTAAGCATAGAAAAGATGTGATGATGTGAATCACATGACAAAAAGGACACATGTTTAAAGATGGTTTTGTCTACCACAGAGTTGTAGCAGATTATCAATGACTGCAGTAATGACTTTTAGTCCATAAATAGCCTGAAAGTTAACAGACTAACCACACTCAAGGATTAATTAACCTTAATGTTAGATTGTAAGATTGTAAAATCTATGTACAATTTAATTACAGATCACTAGCTATGCTATAATGAAATTGTGATTAATAAAGTACAATTTGTTTGCCTTATCTTTCTTTACTCAAAAAAGATGACTCAGTGAATTTTTTAATGAATGAACTTAAATATTTCAAGTTTTACATCCTTATACATAAACTGTTATAAAACTAAATTGCATGACATCAAACATTTGCACATGTCAGCGACAGGACCTTTTTCAATAGCCAGTAAGGGTGAAATGCAAACACATGAAGACTTACAAGCCAAATGCAGTTTTGTTAATTGCAGTGCCATATATAGGTCAAAGGTCACCAAATTTCTTGAGCTTTCAGCCTTTGGTTTTAATACATGAAAGGGTTGCTGTTTTCACATTTTGAACAAAATCCAAGGTGGTTGTAGGATCAGTTATGTTGAGGTCACAAGTTGGTATGTGTTGGCCTTAGGAACTCCAAGAGTATTAAGTTGTAAGTTGTAATTCCAAACACATCAATAGTTACAAAACAAAATGCATTTTTGCCAATTGCAGGTCAAAGATCACCTAATTTATTGAGCCTCCTAATTAGTTTGGTAGTCCACGTATGAAGGTTGGCTTTGCCCCCTATAGGTCAAAGATCACCAAATTTCTTGAGCCTTCTCCTAAGTAGTTTGTTAGTCCATGTAGAAAGTTTGGTTTTGATACCTGAAACGGTTGCTAAGATATGAGCTCACTGCCTGTTTGGCGGCTTTGCCACTGATTTTGATTGGCAGTTATAGATGAACGGTTTTACATATGGCTACAAAAACAGTTGTTATGCATGGTCTAAAGATGCCCTGTGCCAATTTTAGTGAAGATCAGAGGAAATGTGCTACCTGTGAAAACTTTTTAGTGTTTTTGATTAAATACAAAATGTCTGCCAAATAAATTATGATGACATCACAAGTTGGCCTGGGTCAGCCTAAGGACATCCAACAGTATTACCAGACACCACTAGTACGTTTTAATTCCAAACACATCAACAGCTACAGGCCAAAATGCATTTTTTGCTGATTGCAGCGCCACCTAGAGGTCAAAGGTCACCACATTTTTGAGTGTCCTCCTGATGGGGTCATAAGTCCATGTACTAAGTCTGGTTTTGATACATGCAAGGGTTGATGAGATATGAGATCACTTCCTGTTTGGCGGCTTCGTCGCAAATTTGGATTGGCTGTTACAGCCGAACGCTTCTGTCAATTGTTCCAGAAAGCAATGCATTGATTAGGCATGGTCTGAAGATGATCTCTGCCAATTTTGGTGAGGATCAGCTGAAATTTGTGACCTGCGAAAATTTGTACGTTTTTTCGATTAAACCCAATATGGCGGCCGAATAAATTACGATGACATCACAAGTTGGCTTGGGTTAGCCTTTGGACCTCAAACAGTATTACCAGACACCACTAGTGCATTTTAATTCTAAGCACAACTGCAGCTACAGGCCAAAAGGCATGTTTCTTAATTACAGCGCCCCCTAGAGGTCAAAGGTCACCAGATTTCTTGAGTGTCCCTCTGATTGGGTCCTGAGTCCATGCACCAAGTTTAGCTTTGATACATGCAAGGGTTGCTGAGATATGACCTCACTTCCTGTTTGGCGGCTTCGCCGCAAGTTTCGATTGGCTGTTACAGCCGAATGCTTCTGTCAATTGTTCCAGAAAGCAATGCACTGATAAGGCATGGTCTGTAGATGGTCTCTGCCAATTTTGGTGAGGATCTGCTGAAATTTGTGACCTGCGAAAACTTATATGTGTTTTTGATTAAATCCAATATGGCGGCCGAATCAATTACGATGACATCACAAGTCGGCTTGGGTTGGCCTAAGGACCTCCAACAGTATTACCAGACAGCACTAGTGCGTTTTAATTCTAAGCACAACAGCAGCTACAGGCCAAAAGGCATGTTTCTTAATTACAGCGCCCCCTAGAGGTCAAAGGTCACCAGATTTCTTGAGCGTCCCCCTGATTGGGTCGTGAGTCCATGCACTAAGTTTGGTTATGATAGGTGAATGGGTTGCTGAGATATGAGCTCACTTCCTGTTTGGCGGCTTCGCCGCAAATTTCGATTGGCTGTTACGCGCGAACGGTTTTAGTTCCGAAGACAAAAAGCAATGCATTAATGAGGCATGGTCTGTAGATGATATCTATGAAGTTTGGTGTCGATCGGACAAAATGTGTGACCTCTGATACGTTTTAAGTGATTTTGATGAAATCCAAAATGGCGGAAAATCCATCATGGCGGAAAATGACGTCATAGGGTGCGTTGAACTCGGCTTGGTCCACGGATTCCAACGGTACCTCATTTTTCAAAATCGGATCAACAGGTCAAAAGTTACGTGCGTGAACACACGTCCAACTTTGGCCTGTTGGTGGCGCTAGAGCGGTCAAGGTGCCAACATGAAACTTGGTGAAATTAATCATGAGACTGTCCCCAATCAGTGTGCCAAATTTCACAACTTTTTACCAGACGGTTCTATGGGCTGCCATAGACTTCAATGGCAGAGGAATAATAATAATAAGAAACAATAGAAACACAATGGGTGCCTTCGCAGCTTCGCTGCTTGGCCCCCAAATATAGCTGCAAGCAGCAATGTGGGGGCCAAGCAGAGAGATCAGCAGGCCAGATTTGCCATGCAACTCAATGCTGTGGCATCAGGCATATAGCATTAAGCAGTCACAGCAAGTTCCATGCCAAACAACCCAAGATTGGCTGAGTTACAAGGTCAAGTTTCACATCAAAACATAACTGATTTTGTGGGGCTGAACCAGGGCTGAGTGTCGCCGCCCCCTCCCCCAGCCAGCCCACCGCCGCAACCACCCCTGCCCATCCCACCCCGTCCCACCCTTGCACGCACACATTAGAATGAACTAGATGGAACTTGCTGTCATCAGTTTCACATCAAAAATAAAAGATCGATTGAGATATGATCATGCTTGCTGTGATTTCAATGCCCCCATAGAGGTCAAAGGTCAACAAATTATTTGTGCATCATCAGGATGAACCAGACGGTTTTATGGGCTGCCATTGACCTCCATTGCAGAATAATGCAGCAACTACAGGCCAAAATACATTTTTGCCAATTCCAGAGCCCCCTAGAGGTCAAAGGTCACCAAATTTATTGAGCGTCCTCCTGATGGGTCCTGAGGACCATGTACTAAGTTTGGTTTTGATACATGAAAGCGTTGCTGAGATATGAGCTCACTTCCTGTTTGGCGGCTTTGCCGCAAATTTCGATTGGCTGTTACAGGCGAACGCTTCTATCAATTGTTCCAGAAAAAAATACACTGATAAGGCATGGTCTAAAGATGGTCTCTGCCAATTTTGGTGAGGATCCGCTGAAATTTGTGATCTGCGAAAACTTGTACGTGTTTTTGATTTAATCCAATATGGCGGCCGAATCAATAACGATGATATCACACGTTGGCTTGGGTCGGCCTAAGGACCTCCAACAGTATTACCCGACACCACTAGTGCATTTTAATTCTAAGCACAACAGCAGCTACAGGCCAAAAGGCATGTTTTTAAATTACAGCGCCCCCTAGAGGTCAAAGGTCACCAGATTTCTTGAGCGTCCCCCTGATTGGGTCCTGAGTCCATGTACAAAGTTTGGTTATAATAGATCAATGGGTTGCTGAGATATGAGCTCACTTCCTGTTTGGCGTCTTCGCCGTAAATTTTGATTGGCTGTTACGGGTGAACGGTTTTAGTTCCAAAGACGAAAAGGAGTATCTTTTGTGAGGCTTGGTCTGAAGATCATGTGTGTCAGATTTGGTGTCGATCGGACAAAATTTGTGACCTGTGAAAACTTTTTAGTGTTTTTGATTAAATCCAAAATGGCGGAAAATCCATCATGGCGGAAATTGACGTCATAGGGTGCGTTGGACTCGGATTGGCCCAAGGATTCCAACGATACCTCATTTTTGACAATTGGGCCTACGGGTCAAAAGTTTCGTACGTGAACGCATGTCCAACTTTGGCCTGTTGGTGGCGCTAGAGCGCTCGAGGTGCCGGCATGAAACTTGGTGACATTAATCATGGGACTGTCCCCAATCAGTGTGCCAAATTTCAGAACTTTTCACCAGACGGTTCTATGGGCTGCCATTGACTTCAATGACGGAAGCGTAATAATAATAATAATAAGAAAACATAGAAACACAATGGGTGCCTTCGCAGCTTCGCTGCTTGGCCCCCAAATATAGCTGCAAGCAGCAATGTGGGGGCCAAGCAGAGAGTTCAGCAGTCCAAATTTGTCATGCAACTCAATGCGGTTACATAAGCAGTCACAGCAAGTTCCATGCCAAACAACCCAAGATTGGCTGAGTTACAAGGTAATTTCCTGTTTGGCGGCTTCGCCACCAATTTCGATTGGCTGTTACGGGCGAATGCTTTTGTCAATCGTTGTAGAAAATTAAACACTGATAAGGCATGGTCTGAAGATGGTCTGAGCCAATTTTGGTGAAAATCAGATGAAATTTGTGACCTGCGAAAACTTGTACGTGTTTTTGATTAAATCCAATATGGCGGCCGAATCAATTACGATGACATCACAAGTTGGCTTGGGTCGGCCTAAGGACCTCCAACAGCATTACTAGACACCACTAGTGTGTTTTAATTCTAAGCACAACAGCAGCTACAGGCCAAAAGGCATGTTTCTAAATTACAGCGCCCCCTAGAGGTCAAAGGTCACCAGATTGCTTGAGCGTCCCCCTGATTGGGTCCTGAGTCAATGTACAAAGTTTGGTTATGATAGATTAATGGGTTGCTGAGATATGAGCTCACTTCCTGTTTGGCGGCTTCGCCACAAGTTTTGATTGGCTGTTACGCGCGAACGGTTTTACTTCCGAAGACGAAAAGGAGTATCTTTTGTGAGGCTTGGTCTGAAGATCATGTGTGTCAGGTTTGGTGTCGATTGGACACAATTTGTGACCTCTGAAAACTTTTTAGTGTTTTTGATTAAATCCAAAATGGTGGAAAATCCATCATGGCGGAAAATGACGTCATAGGGTGCGTTGAACTCGGCTTGGTCCAAGGATTCCAACGATATCTCATTTTTGACAATCGGCCATACGGGTCAAAAGTTACGTGCGTGAACGCATGTCCAACTTTGGCCTGATGGTGGCGCTAGAGCGCTCAAGGTGCCAGTATGAAACTTGGTGAAATTATTCATGAGACTGTCCTCAATCAGTGTGCCAAATTTCACAACTTTTCACCAGACGGTTCTATGGGCTGCCATAGACTCCAATGGCGGAGGAAAGATGTTAAATAATAATAAGAAATCATAGAAACACAATGGGTGCCTTCGCAGCTTCGCTGCTTGGCCCCCAATAATAAGAAATCATAGAAACACAATGGGGCTTCGCAGCTTCGCTGCTTGGCCCCCAATAATAAGAAATCATAGAAACACAATGGGTGCCTTCGCAGCTTCGCTGCTTGGCCCCCAATGAAACTAGGCTGATTTGACATGGAACTATACTCTCATTCAGGCGTAATAATCAAGGAACACCATGGGCGCAGCAACACAATGATATCATGCAGCACCTGAAAATAGTCCCTGTAGGCGAACTTTCAGCAACAAGGTTGAGCTGCAGCAGACGAATTGGTTAGTGAATGGATTATTACGCCTGAATGAGAGTACAGTATAGTTCCATGTCAAATCAGCCTAGAATATCACTATGTTTAATTTTCCGTTGGTCCAGTGGATGCTGTCCAGTGGAGGCTGTCCAGTGGATGCTGTGGAGGCTGTCCAGTGGAGGCTGTCCAGTGGATGCTGTGGAGGCTGTCCAGTGGATGCTGTGGAGGCGGTCCAGTGGAGGCTGTGGAGGCTGTCCAGTGGATGCTGTCCAGTGGATGCTGTGGAGGCTGTCCAGTGTTTATTGACTATACCAGCGCCACAGTCCAGCAGAACATTCTAACTTCTGCGGTCATAGAAGCTGCCACATGTTTATGAGGGTTTTTATTTCAGCGCCATCTACAGATGTTCATATAGCAGTTCATAAATACTTATTTACATTTATACATTGCATTTAACTTTTGTTTATTATTTTATTTCAATTCAGTTTCATGGTGTGTGTGTGTGTGTGCTTGAGTGTGTGTGTGCTTGAGAGTGTGTGTGCTTGCATTTTTGCATGTGTGCTTGGTCTTTACATTCAAGCAAATCTCATATTTGTAGCTTAAATAAATGCATTTTATTATCTTTGGTGATTAAAAAGGAGTTGTACAGTAATGATCTTGAGGCTCTATAAAAAATAAACATACATAAACAATAAACATGTGCTCATTTACTGCAAACAACACACATTTTGGATCATTCTCTGAAGCCAGATAAATGTAGGCCATTACGCCATAGAAACCTGCCCTTCACATCCCAGCTGCTTGTTTGATCATTGGACTGTATGTGGACTGTCCTGCTGTATAACTCATCTAAACTCCTCTGCCCCCCCCCCCCCCCCCCAATCTTGACCTGGGGGGGGGGGGGGGGGGGCAGTGGGTTTAGTTGTGTACTTGTACACTCTTTGGTAAGAGTGGGTCTAATATGAATGAATATGATTCTAGAAAGTCAGAGTGATGAAATTACACAGTAATGGCAAAAGCAATGTCAGACACCATCATATATACAATATACAGAATATACTGACACACAAGGAGCGCGAAAGATATTTAGCCAGGGTGACTCGTCCACTTCCAGTTTTAATCACAAGGAGGCGCTCCACATCCACATGAAGGAGAGGTCAATATTACACCCTCACTCGGTGGACAGGGCAGTCATTTGATTACATACAGCCTGTAGAATAAATCACTTCTCTTCTTCCTTAACAACATCCCGTTCCTTGTCTTTTGCGGGTCCACCCTTAGGTCATCTGACATTTATAATAACCCTCATCAGCTGAATCAGAGAGGGTTGAAGAGGAGCAATCAAGGATCTTTGGGTAAATCCTCTGTGCTCAGGCAATAGAGGGCTGAGCTGAAGAGCTAGTCCAGTCAGGTGAACTGGACAGGAAATGCACATAAAGGTCAGAGGTCAGCTGCCCCCCCATTGCTGAAAATGGCTTGAAGGATATCAGAGGGAGCGCCCTCATAATGGAACTGGTCAGAGGGAGCGAGAGGGAGCGCCCTCATAGTGGAGCTGGTCAGAGGGAGCGCCCTCATAATGGAGCTGGTCAGAGGGAGCGCCCTCATAGTGGAGCTGGTCAGAGGGAGCGAGAGGGAGCGTCCTCATAATGGAGCTGGTCAGAGGGAGCGAGAGGGAGCGCCCTCATAGTGGAGCTGGTCAGAGGGAGCGAGAGGGAGCGCCCTCATAATGGAGCTGGTCAAAGGCCTCATAGTGGAGCTGGTCAGAGGAGCTGGTCAGAGGGAGCGTCCTCATAATGGAGCTGGTCAGAGGAGCTGGTCAGAGGGAGCGCCCTCATAATGGAGCTGGTCAGAGGGAGCGCCCTCATAATGGAGCTGGTCAGAGGGAGCGCCCTCATAGTGGAGCTGGTCAGAGGGAGCGCCCTCATAATGGAGCTGGTCAGAGGGAGCGCCCTCATAATGGAGCTGGTCAGAGGGAGCGAGAGGGAGCGCCCTCATAGTGGAGCTGGTCAGAGGGAGCGCCCTCATAGTGGAGCTGGTCAGAGGGAGCGCCCTCATAGTGGAGCTGGTCAGAGGGAGCGCCCTCATAGTGGAGCTGGTCAGAGGGAGCGCCCTCATAATGGAGCTGGTCAGAGGGAGCGAGAGGGAGCGCCCTCATAGTGGAGCTGGTCAGAGGGAGCGCCCTCATAATGGAGCTGGTCAGAGGGAGCGCCCTCATAGTGGAGCTGGTCAGAGGGAGCGCCCTCATAATGGAGCTGGTCAGAGGGAGCGCCCTCATAGTGGAGCTGGTCAGAGGGAGCGCCCTCATAATGGAGCTGGTCAGAGGGAGCGCCCTCATAATGGAGCTGGTCAGAGGGAGCGCCCTCATAATGGAGCTGGTCAGAGGGATAATGGAGCTGGTCAGAGGGAGCGCCCTCATAGTGGAGCTGGTCAGAGGGAGCGAGAGGGAGCGCCCTCATAGTGGAGCTGGTCAGAGGGAGCGAGAGGGAGCGCCCTCATAATGGAGCTGGTCAGAGGGAGCGCCCTCATAGTGGAGCTGGTCAGAGGGAGCGCCCTCATAGTGGAGCTGGTCAGAGGAGCTGGTCAGAGGGAGCGAGAGGGAGCGCCCTCATAATGGAGCTGGTCAGAGGAGCTGGTCAGAGGGAGCGCCCTCATAGTGGAGCTGGTCAGAGGGAGCGCCCTCATAGTGGAGCTGGTCAGAGGGAGCGCCCTCATAATGGAGCTGGTCAGAGGGAGCGCCCTCATAATGGAGCTGGTCAGAGGGAGCGCCCTCATAATGGAACACATAGAGTTCTGGTCAGGCCGTGGCGTACCGAGAGTTACCTTTGACCTATGACCTATGACCTACGACCCTCTGGAGTCTGAGCGGGGTCTGATCCAATCAGCCTGAGCACGAGAAGGGTTGTGATACTGGCTGTTGATCTGGTTCTGGACGACATCCGAGTTGGTCTCTGTGTCTGATATAATTCGGTCGTCAGACGGACTTCCTGTGGGGAGACACACACAAAGAGATGACAGGTGAGATCACTGGATTTAGACCAATCATGACAGATGTGAAAGATGTCCAGTTCCACAGACGAAGTAGTCGTGCTAATGTGGGCAGCAGTACAGGAACATCTACTTCTCACTCCATGAGTGAGTACAGGGCTGCTCACACAGAATGACAACTGGAACGATAACAGCAAAAAAGTATTCTTCTAGCTAATATGAATGACTATAGCTATAAACTATAATGATAATGACATGAAAAACAACATCATTGGGTATCATTTTGGGCAATTTTGGGAATGCTATCAGAATCCAATTAAAATTTGACAAATTACATTCATCAACAAGGTGAGACTTTCCTTATCATTGGTCAGTGTGGACGCTCATACATCGTTATAGTCGTAATTATCGTTATCGTTACTATTATAGTTGTATTTATTGTTACTACTATAGTTGTAGTTATCGTTACTATCATAGTTGTAGTTACCGTTACTATCATAGTTGTAGTTATCGATACTACTATGTATCATTACTACTATAGTTATCGTTACTATTATAGTTGTAGTCATCGTTACTATTGTAGATGTAGTTATCGTTACTATTATAGTTATAGTTATCGTTACTATTGTAGTTGTAGTCATCGTTACTATTGTAGATGTAGTTATCGTTACTATTATAGTTATCGTTACTATTATAGTTGTAGTTATCGTTACTATTGTAGATGTAGTTATCGTTACTATTGTAGATGTAGTTATCGTTACTATTGTAGTTGTAGTTATCGTTCCTGGTGTGAAGGGCCCTTAGGACTGCATACAGGTCTGAATAGCAGGCCTGGCCAAGCCGTTTGAAGACCTCATGAACAGGGTGGTGGTTAGACCCACCAGAGCCCCTAGACCTGATGAACAGGGTGGTGGTCAGACCCACCACAGCCCCCAGACCTGATGAACAGGGTGGTGGTCAGACCCACCAGAGCCCCCAGACCTGATGAACAGGGTGGTGGTCAGACCCACCAGAGCCCCCAGACCTACCACGTGTGCTCCGTGTGCGGACGGAGGACTCGGGCGCCAGGCAGGTGGTGGAGGAGCTAGAGTTCTGCGATCCGGAAATGTAAGACTTCTTGTTCTTGTTCTGAGTGGCAGTCCGACTCCAGTCTGCAGATCATGAGAGCAGAACAGCAAGGTCAGTCAAGGTCAGTCAAGGTCAAAGTTTGTTTGCTGATTTTGTTGCTGTTGTTTTAAAACAAATACAAGAACTTTGTCCAAGATGTGTAGCAGGAAGAATTACATGGAAATATGATGCATGAGGCATGAAGACAGCAACCCACAGGGCTACAGACAGACGACTGACATGTGTGTGTGTGTGTGTGTGTGTGTGTGTTGGGGGGGTTGTACCTGAGTTCTCAGCCAGTCTCATTTTGCCACAACACAGGTACGTTCTCCACTGTCTCCTCACGTTCTCCTTCACCGCACAGTGGAACACAAAGATGAAGAATCCTACAAGAGAACACAGGAACAACAGGTCAGCAAGAAAATGACATTATTTTATTTAAGCAGATGATTGATGTGTGTGTGTGTGTGTGTTTGAGTATGTGAGTGTGTGTGTGTGTGTGTGCATGTGTGTGTGTGTGTGTGTGTGTGTGTGTGTGATTGTGTGTGTTGCGTACCCTGCAGTGTGTTGAAGATGGCAAACAGGTACATGAAGGCCAGGTTGACGGATTAGTGGTGTGTGTGTGTGTGTGTGTGTGTGTGTGTGTGTGTGTGTATGCGTGTGTGTGTGTGTATGCGTGTGTGTGTGTGTGTGTGTGTGTGTGTGTATGTGTGTGTTGCGTACCCTGCAGTGTGTTGAAGATGGCAAACAGGTACATGAAGGCCAGGTTGACGGGCCCCCAGGCGAAGAAGGCGAACCCCCAGGTGAGCCCGAGCAGGACGGTGAGTCCGGCGATGCTGCGCGCGTCCTGCAGGTGGCTCCGGTGCTGCACGTTCTGCGGGTTGTTCTGCTTGATCCTCCGCAGCTGCACCAGCACCACCACGAACATCGCCAGGTTCATCACGAAGATCACGCAGAAGTACGCCACCACCGCCACGTAGAACGCTATGCCGTTACGCAACCAGCAGCTGGAGGAAGAGGAGGAGGAGGATGGGGAGGAGAAGGAGGAAGACAAAGAGGAAGAAGAGGAGGAGAAGGAAGATGTGGAGGAGGAAGACAAAGAGGAAGAAGAGGAGGAAGAAGAGGAGGAGGAGGAAGAGCATGGGGAGGAGGAAGACAAAGAGGAAGAGGAGGAGGAGGAGGAAGATGGGGAGGAGGAAGACAAAGAGGAAGAAGAGGAGGAAGAGGAGGAGGAGGAGGAGGAAGAGCATGGGGAGGAGGAAGACAAAGAGGAAGAAGAGGAGGAGGAGGAAGAGAAGGAAGAGGAGGATGAGGAGAAGGAAGAGGAGGAGGAGGAGGTGGGGGAGCAGGACGTTTAGATCATCAATTCAATGCTCTTTTATACAGGAAATCATGAACCCTACTAAGTGCTTTATGATCATCATTATGATTACCAAAGAGGTAAATAAATAAGCTGACTGCTTTTGATATTCCAGAGCTGAACTCACAAATTATCAGTGGTGCCATCTTCGTACTTCCCATAAGAGACGAGGCCGTAGTTGTCCTTATCGATGGCGATGACGATGATGACCACTAGGAGTGGGATGCCTGGGTAAGAGAGAACAGGAACAGGAGTTCTAGAAGCCTGTTGTATTCTGTACTCTAGAACATTCCCGAATACATAATGAGGGGCCTGGGCACCATGGTGTTAAGTGAGCAACAATAACTTTGACTAAACCAGAAACTCTCCCATTGCATTATAGGTACTGCACCAAGGTGGAAAACTCCGGCTTTTAGAAAGTAAAAGTCCTCCTACATTCAGCCCTGTAGGTCAAGTCCCCAGACAGACCCAATACATGGGAGGAGTTTTGCTCTCTGCAGCCGGGGTCACCTCCACAGGCTCTGTGTGCGCTCTGGACTCTGGTGCCCCCTGACCAAGCGCCGTTGGGAGCGGGACTCACCCCAGCCGACGAGGCTGAACTTGAGCATGAAGCGGGAGATGTAGCTGTTGAAGACCTTGACCAGAGCGATGTACATGTGCACGGCCTCCAGGCCCATCCAGGTGAAGGCGGCCAGCAGGAAGTAGTGCAGGAAGAAGGCGGTGCTGATGCAGAGGCCCACGGCGTCCGGGTAGAGGGCCAGCCACGCGTCCAGCAGGAACACCAGGTTCAGCAGCAGCAGCGCAAAGCACAGCTGGATCAGGATCTTAGAGGGGATGTCCTTACGCAGTTTACTGTCACACACACACACACAGAGCACAGCTGAATCAGGTTCTTGTCATTACACAGTTTACTTTCTCTCTCTCTCTCTCACACACACATATAGCACAGCTGAATCAGGTTCTTGTCATTACACAGGTTACTTTCTCTCTCTCTCTCTCTCTCTCTCACACACACACACAAATTCACACACACGATGTTGGACTCGATGGTGATGGAGGAACTCCCCCAAAGGCCAGGTAGGTGAGCAGTGTGATGGAGATGTAGGAACTCACCCAAAGGCCAGATAGGTGAGCAGTGTGATGGAGAGGAAGATGGCTGAGATGCCGCAGCCGATGTAGGTGATGTAGGTCAGAATGGTGGCCTGCAGCCGACTCGTGATTTCATCTCCACGCGACAGATCCTGTGAGGGTGGGGTGTGTGTGGGGGAGGGGTGGAGTAGAGGTGAAACTAAAGCCACAGGTTGTAGACGACCGATGGACACATCGTCCTGGTCTAGCATTCGTCTGGTCAGTCAGTAACTCATCCACTATCAGAGATGGGAAACCTGGTTCTACCTGTGCACTAACTGATTTGATTAGTTAGCTCATCTACCATCTACCTGGTTCTACCTGATTCTACCTGTGCACTCACTGATTTGATTAGTTAGCTCATCTACCTGGTTCTACCTGTGCACTCACTGATTTGAATAGTTAGCTGTTGTGTTGTGCTGTGCTGTGCTGTGCTGTGTCGTGTTGTGCTGTGTCGTGTCGTGTTGTGCTCAACCAGTGCTTCCATCAGTGTTACCCACCAGGAGGATGCCAAAACTGGTGAGGTGGCTGCAGCTGCAGATTGTCTGCTCATCGGTGACATTTACAACACTACATCCAACATCGTTCCAGCCCCCAGAGCCATCTGCCACAAGCACAGCCAATGGGAAGACACAGGGATGAGAATAACAGCCATCAGCAAGGAAATATACTACTGCATATGGAAATAATCTGAACTTCAATGTTTACCATTCAGAGTGAAGTCCCAGAAGGCACAAGAAACAGAGCTGTTCTCCTGAGAAGAAAGAACCAAACTCAACTTTAGAACATGATGTGTTTGTAAACTATATCTAAAATTCAATCCAATTATAAATACGAGATATATAATAATAAAAGTGTATATGTATGAGTGTGTGTTTGTTTATTTATTCACAATATGTATTTATTTAAAATAATTGTCGTTAGTCATCTTTCACCATTGTAAATATATATATCTAGATATAAAATATGCACAAAACAATAGAATTCTTTTGTATTCTTTTTGAGGTAAAGGCAGAGTACTACACACTTGTACATAAGCACACATGAATTATCATGCTGAATTCCTTTTAATGTGAACGGAAGGGCTAAACAGAGCTATAATGAGAATCATGGTATCATTGTGGGAAATCACATTCCTAAAAGCTTTCCTCATACTGATATCTTAGTATCAAAAGAACCTGTTGATAACATCCACAGATTGAATGAAGAATTCAGGTCTATGGAATGTGAAGTGAGTCAGTATGCAAATACAGGTGTGAGATTGTGTTTGTGTGTGTGTGTGTATACGTGTGTGAGATTGTGTGTGTGTGTGTATACAGCTGTGAGATTGTGTGTGTGTCAGTGTGTGTGTGCATGCATGTGAGACGTGAGGAAGGTGTGCCTGTGAGCAAAATGGGGCGTGTCCATGAAGGGCCCCTGACTAACCGGAATGGGTTTGTTGTTTTTCAGAGTGATGGTGATGTTGTCTTGGAGACCGCTGATTGACAGGTTAGCCACACTGGTGCTCAGGATGCCACTGTTGAGTTCCCCCGACTTCAGACCTGCGTCCTGCATGACAGGAGAGGGCACAGTTAGAGAGTGTGTGTGTGTGTGTGTGAGTGTGTGTGTGTGAGTGTCTGTATGTGTGTGTGTGTGAGAGTGTGTGTGTGTGTATATATTCAGGGATGCAAACAGCGCGCCTTTTGGCGGATGCCGCCTTTTTCACGGCTGGCTGGGGGACTTGTGTGAATCGTGCAGATCCGACGAGTTTTTCTTTGGGGGGGGGGTTGAAGTGTCTGATTATAATTTCATCAAAGTTAATTCTGTATTAAAATGACTACATAAACACATAGCCTACCGTTACAGTCCATGAAACATAATAAGTGTAAGACAACACTAAATCAAAAAGCTGCGCACATAAAAATCCCATTTGCTGCGCACCATTATCCTACTGCTACAAGGCTGCACTTCACTGCAAGGATTTAACGTTACATCTATCAGTCCGGGATCCAGTAATTTTGTGTCGCGCCTGGTCTTTTTTGCAAGAAAGGTAAGGTTAACCATATTTGATGTCTTCTAATCACATAATTTCTACCATTTGTATTGTGTAATGTTTAGGTTGTCCTAATGTCTCATTACAGTCTTTACAATAACTATGCCAGGTTAGTGCTAGTTATACAACAATTGGGTTCTATGGAACTATTTATTTGTTTCTGATTGGCCGAGAGACGTTCCATGAGTTGGAATATCCCTGGACATTTCAACTCAGACTTTGCACAGCTAATAATAAATCACTCCGCGATACAATGCGAAGATTTGACACAATGTTCTCATCCCAGCTCTCCACGATTTCAAGCAATGGGTTACTCCTTAGCAAACCATAACGAAACAGTGCTTCACTACATCTGTGGATTAAGCCACACAGTCAACTCAATGCAAGTAAGATAAACGAGGATGCTAATTGTTCTTAGCATTGCCAGCATTGTGTATAATATGATTGTCACTTGGAGGAGACTAACGTTAGCATAATTACCTAACCGCTGCTAACGTGCTAGCATCGTCACGTCAGGCTGTGCACAGTAATATAACATTTATTCACCATAAATTAATAAAGTTGAGTGGTTCTGCAATGTAGACAATGTTTCCGTTTTTTTGCAGTACCATGTCCCTTACATGACATGGCCCATTGTCCTTGTAACATGCATTCAGCAAACCTAGATATGAATGTGATTTCAGCCCGACTTTCAACATTTCTTTCAAAAAGACATGTAAACCACTAAGACCCGTAACGAGGGATCTGGAATGTTGGTTACCTAGCAACCTAGTTGGTTACCATGCTGTCTATTGAAAAGGGAACTATTTTTTGATGCGTAAGAACGATGTCGAAATTAACATTTTTAAACAATAATGGGGTGTTTTCAGATTATTTAGTTTGTTGTAGAATTGTTGTATAAAAGCTAAAATATTACACGGCTGCTGCGCCACTCGGCCTCCAGCCTCGTGGCTACGGCCGAACAACACCCGTGGGAATATCCATGACCAACCCCACTCTCACTCGTGCTATATTGCTTAAGTAGCACACTAGCGCTACATTTTACATGACTAGCAAAAATACAGTTGGATTTTTTTAACCTTGTTTGTTGCGTCAGTCAGTTTAGTTCAGTTCCGGACAGACTAGCAGTATTTTGTCCTGTAATATTTTAGTAGCAGCCTAACGTTATATCCAACTCTACCCCCTTTCCAACGTGTAGCCTACTGGTAACGTACTTGTTTAGGCTAGCCACTTGTTTAGGCTAGCCGCTTGTTGACGTCTAGTAGCCTAATGAGCCGCTGGTCTAGGCTTTTTCGTAAATGCAACCTGAAGTGACAAGTGACGAACTGACTTATTTTCAATGACACCTACCACATAAGGGCGAGAAACTGATGTGTGGGCTTATCCTAACAGACAGACCGCACTACTGTTGATACATTTTAACTGTACATTTTCGTGCAGAATAACGTTATTTTGGGGCGCATTGAGAAAGGGGGCAAAGTGAAGTGAACTATTTTGCACTCTGTTATGATACTGTCAGGTCTAGGGTAACACTATGGCTAATATATGCAACTTTTCATTTACAGAATGAGAGAATTTGATGAGAGTGAGGCACTAACAGTTAAGAAAGTGGATGAGGGTTGTAAAACAAATTGGAACTGGTCTTGGTTACAGGTTGAAACGGAGATTGAGGTCAAGACAGCCAAACACAAATTCAAAATGTCAGACTTTTTCAAAAAAATTGAAAAAAGGGACATGCCAAATGTACTTTCTGCATGAAAGAGATTAATTATGCTAACAAGGGAGTGCATGCTCTGTTGAATCACTGCCAGAGTGCTATACACACAGAGAGAGTGGCTACCATCATATCTACCCAGTGTGGCCCAGCTCCTCTGTCAAGACAAGCCAGCTACCAGCCAAAGTCAGGCCCCAGCAGACAGAATAAGGGAAGGAACTGGGACAGTGTATTTTCATATAAAGAACATTTTTGTGTGAATAGGGTGAGCCCTGGATGGCAGAGGTGCAGTGGCGATTCTAGACATTTTTAACAAGTGTGGCACTGGTGAGGCACTGATTAATTCAAGGATGGCATGAGGCAAAACAACCAGATAAACAGAAACAGGCTCAAGATGTGAAATTAGCACAAATACATTAGGGAAACCAGACACAAACACCATACTCATAAATTGAAAGAAAAAAAAAACACAAATACCTTACTCTCACATGAAATGTCTTTGTATTTGAATAAAATAATACAAACATATTAAAGTTAATTATCTAAGTTGTCTGTCCCTGGGCTATGCTGTGCTAAAACAAATTCCATCATGGGGACATTAAAATATAATCCTTTTTATTCTATTCTATTAAATGAAGATATACAAATATACTCATCCAATACATTTTCCCCCCACAATAACTTCTATGTGCATCTATTTTTGTAGCTGTTAAAATAAAATATTTGTTTAAGTTCTCAAGAAACTTGAGGGTGGTATGAAGGAGTGTATTGTGTATGTGAGCAATTTCATCTTCCTAAATCTCAATATTATGATCACAACAAGTGTGGGCAAATTATTAACTACATTTTCACGTGGGGTAACTTGTTGCAGGGCAACCACATAACCGGTTCCATGTCTTCGGATTGGATGATTAATGATCAGTAAAGTTCTCAAGAAACTTGAAGTTGGTATGAAGGAGTGTATTGTGTATGTGAGCAAACATTGTTAACGTTGCACATGGGGCAACTTGTTGCAGGGCAACCACATAACCGGTTCCATGTGTTCGAATTGGACGACTAAAGTTCTCAAGAAACTTGAGGTTGGGATGAGTGTGTGAGCAACCTACATGTTACTTATCTGCCTGAATCTCAATATTCTGATAACAACAACTGTGGGCAAATTACAAGTCAGCACCAGTGCTGCATTCATTGTTTTTCACTTTTATAATCACATCACCAAAAGTAGGTTATTGGTTTTACCAAAAGTATTTGGCAGTATTTTTAAACTACAAACCTATAAAGTATTTTGATACAAAATACGATGCCATTTTTTTCCAACTAAATAAAATACAAATTTGTATTTTAAATACATCAGGCATGCCTATCCCTGGCGTTTGGCTGCAGTAACTCAAGCTAGGTAGTACTTATTGTTTTGTGTTTATGTTAGTTTTGATCCAATTTGACAGCTTTGCTATGTTGCCCACCCAAAATTTCAAAATTTCTACCAGCCCACCCAAATAAAGTAGCCTAGCCTAGGTTAGAACCAGCCCTGCCCTGCATGGAGACATATTTTACGATAATAATGGAGAAAATGTTAGCAAAACTTTAGGTTTTTGTTAACGGAATCTCCCTCCCTCATTCATCTATTTGCGCAACAGCCCACATTCTGCGTTCAATCCAGAGAGACAAGTGAAATAAATGTTTTTTTTCTTTCTTTTAAGCGGACATCGCCATAGGCACGATATTTAGGCTACCTCTGTTAGGCCTACAAAAAGTTGCAAATTAAGGAGTATTTCCTGATCGGGGAAACCTTTCGGTCCGCGGTTCTATAATATCATTCAATTGTGCCGCAAATTAACAGACAGAAGTGGGGCGTAATTTAAATTCATGGCTCCGTAGACCAGCAATCTACTTGTCGAGGAGGCTCATAATTTGCGAAACGCTGCAGATCATAGACAGAGAAAGCTCTGGGAACAGAACGCAGGCATATGATTTTGTTGTCACGCGCTACTATGGAAAATGAACTTTAGAAAGACTGGCTCGGCCAATAAAAAAAAAGGAAAAAGTATGCCAGATGGCCAGTCCAGCCCTGCGTTCAGGGATTATTTAATTATTATAAGCAAAAGTGGAACGTGCACAATGTTTCATTTATCCCTCCTGATCGGGATGAATAAAACAGGTATTGGGGACGAAATAAGCATACAGTTTAGCCTAAGCTATGTAAACTTCCAATAATTTCAATATTTTACAACAAATGCTGGTTGAATGGTCATACATGTCATCAGAATATCGCCACCTGTAGCCTAGATGCGACGAGTGTTTAGTGAGTAGGCCTAAGCTTGATGAACCATAAATGAAAAGTTTTCTTAACATTACATTAGGACATTATTACCATTAAACACTTTTACAAAAGTATAGGCCTAGCCTACAGTTAACACTTAATGACCTATCAAATGTCGGCGACTTAAGTGTGTGATTAGATAAATAGGCACTGGCAGATGCAATAGGTAAATAGATATCTTTGCGTGTTAGCACAAGCAGTAGCCTGTAGGCCAATAAAGGCAAGCGTGTTTGCCACTTACATTTCTGACGTCTGATACTTCAAACTGCTGCAAGTGCATCAAGAAAGGTCCTGCCTTAGACCATGTTAATGGCCAATTGTAGACTAGATTTGGGGGTGGCCAATCGAATCTCAAGGGTGGCCTGTGCCACCCGGAGCTACCCCTCTGACTCCGCCCCTGCAGAGGTGGTGGCAAAATGTAATTATATGATATTTCCTGTGGGGGCGTGGGCTTCGATAATCTCACTCCTTTTTGACCATACCTCTGTTTGCATCCCTGATATATATGTGTGTGTGTGTGTGTATGTATGTGTATATATATATATATATATATATATATGTGTGTGTGTGTGTGTGTGTGTGTGTGTGTGTGTGACCAGGGGGGTATTCCATCAACCTCGCTAAAGGCCAAACCTCGCTAATTTTAGTGAGAATTCCGTTCCATTAATGAGGTTAACGTGAATCCCAGCTTGGTAACTATGGGAATTTATGCCACAGAACTAACCTGCTCCGTAGCAGGGTTAACTTTCAAGCTAAATTAAGCTGTGTTGCAAAAAACCAATCAGTCGGAAAACGAGTCCAGTGACAGATTTGCCAGTGGGGCTACATTATATCTGATGCAAGCCAAAGGATAATTATTCTGCAGCCTAGGCAGCTAATAATTAAAACTGCTTCATGTGTCAACGATTGTTCATGAATATCAAATCAACTGTGTGCTACACAGATTAAATACTAGACATAAATTAAATTGAAAGCCATTGCATTTCAGATAACTTTATTTCAAACACTTTGGGACTTATGGGAGACAATAGGCTATTATGTTAATACTAATTTATTTTATGACCACCTAAACCTAGACAATAATTTGGAGTGAACTCTTTTAATATAAGAACGTAGGCTATAGATAGTTTTGAATAGCCTATATGCCAAAGTTGTATTTGAGTTTATACCATTTATTCATTCACTCGTTTTGTTCAAGCATAGACTATAGTCTATGTGTTCAAGAGTGAAGCCAACCAAACTCGCAATTGATTTCAAACCATTAGCATTGTTGTTTTAAATGTATGCTTTCATTATTCTCCAATTTCTGTAGGCAATCTATTTTTTTCTCTCGATGTTAAATTTGATGACTTTCGATGAAAATCCTGTAAATGGCGCTTGCCTATCGAACAGGAATCGTCTAGTATTGTCTTAATTTTACGACATATCTCGTCTTTTCGTCAATCTACTGTTTTGGTCTACTTTTCTACCTCGTGCACGAGCAGAGATGAAGCTGAACTAAACCAAAGATTGTTACTAAACCTCGCTTGAACAAACGAGGCCAAGATGCCGCTAATTTGAGTTAATGGAACGGCTTCAGCCCCAAGTGAAAGTCTACGCTAGTTCAAGCCAGGCTATTTCTGTTAAGCGCCGCCTTTATTAGCGAGGTTGATGGAATATCCCCCTGAATCTGATTATGAAGGCGACTTCATTACATTGGAGAACATCCCTAATCTAGAGCTGACCTTAGCCGAAGATAATTACAACGAGGAAGAATCTCTCGGTCTGGCAGCAGAGGAACTAGATCGTAAGATATCAGGGGCCGTATTCACAAAGAAGGCTAAAAGTAGCTCCTAAAAGGGGAATTTAGGAGCACCTCCTAAAAAAAATGTGAGCTTCCAATCGCGAGGGAACAATTTTGCTTTGTAGGCATAAAAGGGATGCTATAACGCCACCAACAACAACCAAAACTACTCACTGTCAACATGTAAATTAAATGTAACGGTTCATTGTGAATCAAATTAAAATGTTCTCCTCTTTGCAAACGTAGGCATATGGTGACAGATTAATTTAATAATGTTGCAAAGATAGCCTAGCCTACTGCATCAATCCGTAGGCCTATGTTTTATCAGGCTATAGGCTATTTGTTTTGCCTTACTCTTTATCCATTTAGGCTAGGCCTTATTCATCATCTTCCGTCCTTCGCACTACTTGTGTACTTGTGTAGCGCACGCATTCTCAGACCTGTCACCTGTCACTTATCATCGTAAGGGAGGCTTTTGGAATCATTCCCGCGTTACAGTCATCAGTCAATCAAGCTCGTGCTCGTGATCGAGTAATGACGTCATCCATAGCAACGAAGACTCACTCTTAGCAGAGACTTTCTAATGAGGAGACACAGCACTCAAAAAATACTCCATAGAAATGCATGGGGCTAGTTTGTCACGCCAATATGGCCGTTATCTACACATATCCCACCCCTTCCTCGGCAAAACGTCGACATGTGAATACATTGAGCCAATCATATGGTGTGTTGTGAAGACATCGTGCCAATCATGTGTTGTGATCTCGCCGCTGGAGCAAGATTGGTGTCGTGAAGCCTTGCGCACGCGCAGTTCGACCCAAAGACTGTGCCCGATGAGTGCCCATAAAACGTTGGTATATGGCCGCCAAGTGGAGGGACTTGCCTAAAAGGACTTTGCTCTTAGTTAGTTTAGGAGTTGTCATTTTTCCTTACTAAGAGTAGATCTGAAAGGCTTTGTGAATAACTTTTAAGAGAAAACTCCTAGCTAAAATCTTTTAGTGCGATTTAGGAGTACTCCTAGTGGTAAGATAAAAGGCTTTGTGAATACGGCCCCAGAAACCCCTCTTCTACTGCACTTTTTACCCCCCCCCCCCACTTTGCACAAATAGGCTGACACCAGACATAATTTCACTGCATTTCTTACTTCCAGTAACTATATGCATGTGACAATAAACTTCCTTGTATCCTTGTATCCTTGTATGCTATTTCCACAGTTACATTTGACGGGGATAAAGTTTGTGTGCTAGAAACTTTATCCATTGTTACTCGCTAACGTAGGCCTACTGTCGTTAGCTATTGGCACCATAGGCTACTAGCCAAAACCCACTACAGATAGTTTCGGTGGGCAATTAATTTGAATAATGCGAGAATGTCTTGTTTTGACTGATGGCAGGGTGCCTTATCGTGTGTGCATTCAAATTAACAGGGTTTGCAAACGTGATCTCATGTTTGTTTAGTTCGCGTTTTAGACTATTTTATCCATTGCTAAACCTGCTGAATCCATTACCAACTTGGTGCCTTGCACTGGGTGTTCATTCAAAATAACATGGTTTGCAAACGTGATCTCATGTTTGTTTTAGACTACTTTATCCATTGCTACTAGCTGGTTCTGTAACCCATTACAGATAGTTTCGATGGGTCATTAGCACTGCAGGCTGACAAATCAGTGACCGTGACAGGGGGGAGGGTTGATCTTAATGTCATGTAAATGAGGACCATTGTGTTCCCCTCCCATGGATTGAGGGAGAAAGTAGTCAAATTGAAAACCCTGATTTCTCAGCTTGTAGCTTTGAGATGTGTATACTTTAAAATGGCTACAACTTATTCAAATATTATCCGATCTCCATGAGTGAGACATCATTGGATAGCTTTGAAACTACACTTTCAGAATCTGTGAATAACTCAAAATGTCTCTGGGCAGACATGGACCTGGTTTTGCCATGCCTGGTCACATATGTGTGTGTGTGTGTGTGTACCTGGAAGAAGGTGCTGCGCTGGTAGAAGTTGAACAGCACCCTGGACGCCTCCTGCTGCTGCTGGGGGCTGAGGACATCTGTGAGGGTGGAGGGCAGCGTGATGGAGCCCTGGGGGGGGTCAGTGCGCCCCTCCACCCACGACACCGACCGCACCACCCTGGGGACGATCTACACACAGCACCAGAGTGACCAATTAAAGAGAGTTAAAGCCTTTCAATCAGACACAGTAAAGAGATAAGAGACAGTGACATTACTATAATGGTATTAGTATTATAGAGTTAAAGCCAATCAGACACAATAAAGAGAGAGAGAGAGATAGCACCATAATGATGATGACGATGAGACAGATATAGCACCATAATGATGATGGAGATAGCACCATAATGATGATGATGAGGGAGATAGCACCATAATGATGACTTATACAGTTAAAGCCAGCATTTAAATCACTCTAATGCCCCCTACACATTCTAATGCCCTCTCTACAATCTCCTGCCCCCTACACACTGGTGGGTGTGTGTACCTGCAGGTTGGTTGGGTCAGCGATGGAGATGGTGGGTGTGTGTACCTGCAGGTTGGTGGGGTCAGCGATGGAGATGGTGGTCTCTCTGAAGTGGGTCCCGTCCACCCGGCTCACAGCCAGGGCCAGAGAGTCGAACAGGATGGACTCGCTCTCCCCCGACACCTCCAGCTTCAGGCCCACTGTGTCCACGATCCGGATCAGCCTGCAGGACAGAGAGAGGGAGCAGAACGCACAGGACAGGACTTCAACATCACCATCACCCCCAGCAGCATCGGCTAGTTCATTAGCAGGACAGGACTTCAA
Source organism: Alosa sapidissima (assembly GCF_018492685.1). Lineage (NCBI taxonomy): Eukaryota > Metazoa > Chordata > Actinopteri > Clupeiformes > Clupeidae > Alosa > Alosa sapidissima. The sequence goes on from NC_055961.1 coordinate 2,123,654, forward strand.
CATCACCATCACCCCCAGCAGCATCGGCTAGTTCATTAGCAGGGCAGGACTTCAACATCACCATCACCTCAGCAGCATCGGCTAGTTCATTAGCAGGGCAGGACTTCAACATCACCATCACCCCAGCAGCATCGGCTCATTAAAGGCTAGTTCATTAGGGGCTAGTTCATTAGGGGCTAGTTCATTAGAGGATAGGGACTACTTCATTAGGGGCTAGTTCATTAGGAGCTAGTTCATTAGGGGCTAGTTCATTAGAGGCTAGTTCATTAGGGGCTAGAGGCTAGTTCATTAGAGGGGGTTCATTAGGGGCTAGTTCATTAGAGGCTAGAGGCTAGTTCATTAGAGGGGGTTCATTATGGGCTAGTTCATTAGAGGCTAGTTTATTAGGGGCTAGTTCATTAGGGGCTAGTTCATTAGAGGCTAGTTCATTAGGGCCTAGTTCATTAGGGGCTAGTTCAGGCTAGTTCATTAGGGGCTAGTTCATTAGAGGCTAGTTCACAGAGACTAGTTCATTAGGGGCTAGTTCATGTTCATTAGAGGCTAGTTCATTAGGGGCTAGTTCATTAGGGGCTAGGGCCTAGTTCATTAGGGGCTAGTTCATTAGAGGCTAGTTCATTAGGGGCTAGTTTATTAGAGGCTAGTTCAGTAGGGGCTAGTTCAGTAGAGGCTAGTTCATTAGGGGCTAGTTCATTAGAGGCTAGTTTATTAGGGGCTAGTTCATTAGGGGCTAGTTCATTAGAGGCTAGTTCATTAGGGCCTAGTTCATTAGGGGCTAGTTCATTAGAGGCTAGTTCACAGAGACTAGTTCATTAGGGGCTAGTTCATGTTCATTAGAGGCTAGTTCATTAGGGGCTAGTTCATTAGGGGCTAGGGCCTAGTTCATTAGGGGCTAGTTCATTAGAGGCTAGGGGCTAGTTCATTAGAGGCTAGTTCATTAGGGGCTAGTTTATTAGAGGCTAGTTCAGTAGGGGCTAGTTCAGTAGAGGCTAGTTCATTAGGGGCTAGTTCATTAGAGGCTAGTTCATTAGAGGGGGTTCAAGTGAGGTTCTCGAGATAAAACGCTACACAAATATACTGTGTTGTGTTGTGCTGGAGCTGAGTTGAACTGAACTGAATCTAATCTAATCAAATCAAATCAAATCAAATCTAATCTAATCTGATCTGATCTGATCTAATTGAATTGAATTGAACTGAACTGAATGACTCCACAGTGGGTTACCTGGTGGAGGAGGAGGCGACAGCGGCTGCGGAGGCGTTGAGCAGGTTGTTGGCGATGTTGACAGAGGTGCGCCCCAGGGCCAGGCTCACGTTGGGCCCCGACAGCAGGACCTCCAGCTGGGACACAAGCTGCTCCACCTGGGAGGAGTTGAGGGAGGAGGCGTCCTGCGTCAGAGCCAGGAGCTGGTCAGCCACCATCTCAGCACTGCTGTTCCCTGCAGCTGTGGAGCAGGAACGAGGGTGAGAGAGAGGAGAGGAGGAAAGGAGAGAGAGAGAGGACAGGAAAGAGAGAGGGGAGCCACAGGAGCGAAGGAGAGAGAGAAAGCAGAGAGAGATTAGAGGAGAAGAAAGAGAGGATGAGAGAGTGGAAATAAGGAATAGAGGAGGGAGAAGAAAAGGTGAGAAAGGAAGAACAAGTACTTCAACTTAGTTCAACTTAGACACAGATTTGAATGCTTCCATCTCCAGTCGGAGGAGGGGTACCTGTGGCTGTTGCCTGACTTTCAGGTGTGGACGTTGTGACGGTGCTGCCAGATGATGAGTTGGTGGCGGTACTGGCGGGCGATGGAGTTGTGGCGGTACTGTTCTGGGCTCCCGGTGACGTGTGTGTGGCGGCCGTGCTGCTGCTGTTGGTCAATGGAGCAGCTGAGCTCTGGGCAGTACTGTTGGCTGGGCCTCCTCCTGCAGACGTGGTGCTGTGTGTGGGGCGGGTGGTGTTATTGGAGAGAGGGGTCGTCATGGAGACATTTGGAGAGGTGCTGGGAGAGGTGGGGGTGGAGGTGGAGGAGGCAGTGGGGGGGGATACAGAGGGGCAGCCTTCGTTCAGCTGCACTATCAGGGTCTTCCCTGGTTGGCTGCAGGAAACAGAAATGCATTTCCATCAGACTTAGTGAGGTCAACAGCAAACTGGAGGCAATGTTCACACTACATGGGATAGTTTGGAATGGGATAGTTTCAGCTGAACGCGATCTTAGCCATCGAAAAGCCAGTGCATACTGTACATGTGCATTCACACTCTGGTGGAAAGAACCACGCTGGCAGAGCTCAGAGACAGACAGGTTGAGATGACCGCACACTGACCGGTAGACAAGGCAGACCGCACACTGACCATTAGACAAGGCGGATCACCGCACAATGACCGGTAGACAAGGCGGATCAACGGACAGAGGGATCCTGCTCACCAGTCGAGGATGCTCAGAGACGCGGGGCCACTAGCACAGAACTGCTGAGCGGTGAAGTTGATGCTCTGCCTAGTGAAGTCCTCCGAGCGCAGATCACCTGACAGAGACGCAGCAGGGCCACACAGAGCTGCCCAGGGGGAGGGGTCAGCACATCGGTCAGCCATACACATACGAGTACGTTTGAGTTAAGCAATACAGACACACACACACAAACACACACACACACACACACACATACGAGTACGTTTGAGTTAAGCAATACACACACACACACACACATACACATACAAGTACGTTTGAGTTAAGCAATACAGACACACACACACATATATACATACATGCACACGTGCACACACACACACACACATATACATACACGTACACGTGCACACACACACGCACATGTGCACACACACATACACACACACGCTGTAAAATGATTAGAGTCCCTGTTTTAAATACTATAACATACAGCATATTATTCTTATACTATTCAGTCTTATTATTATTATTATTATTATTATGGCTATTGGCATTTAAAATTACATTGAGTCTCATCAGCTAGTAGTCTTACCAACACGCCAGGCCCTTGTTGCCATGGTGATGCCTGATTGATTGAGCAGGAAGGAGAGAGCTGTGGCCACAGTGCATCTGTCTGTTTTCTGCGAGAGCTTCAGGATCACAACACATCCACTGGAAACCACACACACACACACACACAGGGGGCATCACAGAGAGCATCACAAGACATCAGGGTCCCAACAGTATGGTCTACTGAGCACGGGCAATTAAAACGGGAAAACTGTGTCAGACTGACCACCACTCACCCATTTTCTTTGCCGTCACACACAACACCGCTTTCCTGTGGAAAAAAGTGTTAGGTTAAATATGTTTCCTAATTATTTTATTATTTCTCCAAATGAATCTTTTCTAATAGCATGAATGAACCAACAGTGAGCACTGTAAAATACCTGATAGACCCCTGAAATGGTTTCCACAGCCTGACAGGTGGAACTGGCAAGGAAATATTAAAACAGAACATTAGGCTTTTACATACATCAGTTGGCAGCAGAGTCATCAGCCTAACTATGAGAAACAAAATGTGCACCTGTAAATGTAGTGAGCAGGTTTTGATATGTAATGAGCGCGCATGCGCGGGTGTTCAGATTGATATAATGCCTCAGTAAAGAGTCGACAGCACATCTTGGTCTCTGGTCCATTTGTTATAACTTAGTATTATAAAATACAAGACATGGTGTCAGAAGTCTTTGTCCTCGCTTCTGATATTAATGCGACTACCCGACGCAAGTGACCGGAATGTTCATTGCCGTTTAGTGAAGATAACTTTTGAATTCGCCAAGTGAACTAGTAGAGCTAACGCGAAGCTAGCTGCTACGTTGATACAACGTCAGTCGACGATACAGAGAAGAGGCTTCGGAAGGTAAAACAGAATGGATTCTCTATTTTCAATTAGTCCACCAGAAGCATTTGACTTCGGAGACTTCGGTGGGTGGCCAAATTGGATCCGACGTTTTGAAAGATTCCGTATAGCGGCGGGACTTAATACAAAGAGTGAAGAGTATCAAGTTAACTCGCTAGTATACACTATGGGAGACATGGCAGATGATGTTCTGAACACGTTAGCACTACCAGAAGACGAAAAGAAAAAAAATGCCAAAGTAAAGGAAGCGTTCGATAAACATTTCATTTGCAAGCATAACGTGATCTACTAGAGAGCTAAATTCAACAAACGTCGCCAGGAGCCTGGTGAGACGGCTGAAGCGTTTATCACAGCTGTGCATAAATTGGCTGAGCATTGCCAGTATAGAATTCTCAAAGATGAGATGATCAGAGACCGCCTTGTTGTAGGTATAAAAGACCATGCCCTTTCAGAGAAATTACAGCTAGATTCAGAGTTAACTCTTGTGAAGGCTATGACGAAAATAAGACAAAGTGAAGAAATTAAAAAGCAACAGCCTGTATTAAGAAGTAGCATTGATGGCACTGAGGCAAACATGGATGGAGTTAAATTCAAGTTCAAACAGAAATTCTCTCCACATGGGAAAAGTACTTTTAAACCAAAGACAGTACAACATAATGCAAATGATAAATGTGGCAGATGTGGAAGGATACATGAAAATTCATTCAATGCATGTCCCGCGCGCACTGCTGAGTGCAAGAAATGTAAGAAGAGAGGGCATTTCGCCACTGTATGTAAAACTAAAATGAGAATGGAGGAAATTAAAGAAAGTGACTTGGATGCAAGCATAGAGTCATTGTTCCTGGGCACAGTGAATTGTACAAAATCCAACACATTCTGGCAGAAGTCTGTTGCAGTGAATGGCCAGCAGATGATGTTCAAGTTAGACATGGGTGCCGCAGTGACGGCTATCCCAGCACATTTTTACTCACAAAAGCTACATGGTGAGCTGTTACCGACAACCAAAAGACTGTGTGGACCAAGTAACGTTCCCATAGAGGTAAATGGACGTTTTACTGCAGAAATTAGCCATAATGGAACTGTGGCGAAGCAGCATGTATATGTTGTGCCAGGTTTAGTGACTCCTCTGCTGGGATTACCAGCAATACAAGACCTCTGCCTGCTCAGTCCAGTACAGGCTATCACGACAGCGGAAACAAGCTACAAGGAACAATATCCCAGAGTTTTCACTGGCTTAGGTAAGCTAGAGGGAGAATACAAAATTAAACTAAAGGACAATGCCTCTCCCTTTGCCCTCACTGTGCCACGTCGCGTGCCATTGCCCTTAAGGGGAAAAGTCCAAGAAGAGTTAAAAAGGATGGAGGAAATGGGCGTTATTTCTCCCATAGAGGAAGCTACAGAGTGGTGCTCAGGAACGGTGGTAGTACCCAAACCTAATGGAAGAATTAGAAAATGTGTTGATCTAACCCGCCTGAATGAATATGTGTTGATCTAACCCGCCTGAATGAAAATGTGTTGATCTAACCCGCCTGAATGAAAATGTGTTGATCTAACCCGCCTGAATGAAAATGTGTTGATCTAACCCGCCTGAATGAAAATGTGTTGATCTAACCCGCCTGAATGCAAATGTGTGCAGGGAGCGACATATTCTTCCAGCAGTTGATGAGACACTGGCTAAACTAGCTGGAGCTAGAATTTTTTCCAAACTGGACGCCACTGCTGGTTTTTGGCAGGTGCCTTTGCACAGAGCTTCAGCCCCACTCACCACCTTCATCACTCCCTTTGGTCGTTATTGCTTTAATCGTCTCCCTTTTGGAATATCATCGGCCCCTGAGCACTTTCAGAAGCGATTGACGCAGATGCTGGACGGCCTAGAGGGAACTTTGTGTCATGCAGATGACATTCTGATATTCGGTGCCACGCCCAAAGAACATGATGAGAGGGTGCATAAGGTGTTGCAGAGACTGCAGCAGCATGGCCTTACTCTAAATGACAAATGTCAGTTCGCTGTGAAGGAGGTTAAATTTCTCGGACATGTTGACAGTGGAGAAGGCATACAGGCAGATCCCGAGAAGATTAGAGCGATTAGAGAGATGCCACCACCGAAAGACGTAAACGCTTCATGGGAATGGTCAACTATGTGGGAAAATTCTCACCCAACATTGCAGAACTCACAGGGCCTATCCGAGAACTCCTGAAAGCGGAAAACATGTGGATGTGGGGAGCAGCGCAGCAGAGTGCGTTTGATAAAGTGATAGACCAGCTCAGCTCATCTGCTGTCCTTGCCCAGTACAGCCCAGAAAAACCGACGAGAGTGTCAGCAGACGCATCGTCTTATGGGTTAGGAGGGGTCTTGTCTCAGCTTCAAGACTCTGGAGATTGGAGGTCAGTGGCTTTCATATCTCGCAGCTTGACTGAGACAGAGCGCAGATATGCCCAAATTGAAAAGGAGGCCCTTGCAGTCACTTGGGCCTGCGAAAGATTTCAGACTTACCTCCTGGGTCTGCACTTCGTGATGCGAACAGACCACAAACCATTAATCAGTCTCCTCAGCTCAAGGCCGCTTGATGACGTCCCACCTCGTATCATGCGATTCAGGTTACGACTTATGCGTTTTTCCTACACAATCATACATGTACCAGGAAAAAATCTTGTAGCAGCCGATGCTTTATCAAGAGCTCCACTCCAGTCTACGGCAACAGAGGAAGACCTTGTGCTTCAGAACGACGTGAGTGCTCATATCCAGGAGGTCATTCAGCAGCTATCGGCCTCACCTGAGAAATTGCTACAAATAAGGAGAGCACAGGAAGAAGATCAAGTGTGTAAGCAGCTGTCCTCCCTGATCCACACAGGCTGGGAAAGAAACAGTTCTGCACCACAGCTGAAGCCTTTCTGGCAATACAGAAATGACCTGCTGATGGTGGATGGCCTGTTGATGAAGGGAAATAGAATACTGATTCCATTAAGCATGCAAAAGGACATCTTGGACAAACTTCACCAGGGCCACCAAGGCATGGTGAAATGCATGGCCAGGGCCCACGAAGCAGTCTGGTGGCCAGGGCTGACTACACAGATTAAAGAGAAGGTACGTCAGTGTGAAATTTGTGCTAAAGAGAGTCAAAATGCCACAGAACCGCTGATGACCACACCCTTGCCTTCACACCCTTGGGCGCGGCTTATTTGAATGGAAGAAGGGTCAGTATTTAGTAGTCATTGATTACTATTCACGTTACACCGAAGTTTCCAATCTTACACGCACTTCAGCAACAGCTGTGATTGAGAAAATAAAAGCCATCTTTAGCCGCCACGGTGTGCCGGATACACTCATCACAGACAACGGACCACAGTTTGCTGCCACAGAGTTCACAGATTTTGCTAAGGATTACAACTTTCAGCACATAACCAGTAGCCCCCGTTACCCGCAAAGCAATGGGGAAGCTGAACGGGCAGTAAAAACTGTCAAAGCCTTGTTGCAGAAGAGTGAGGACCCTCACAAAGCGCTTATGGCATACAGAGCAACTCCTCTAGCCCATGGAGTATCACCAGCGCAGCTCCTGATGGGGCGCAACATTCAAACACCCCTTCCGGTGAGTCCAAACACCCTCAAACCAGCCTGGCCGGATTTAAGAGCATTTGAGTTGAAAGACCAGGAGCTTAAAAGACAACAGGCTGAAGGATACAATAGATGACACAGAGCACGGGAAACACCATCTCTCAAGCCAGGTCAGAAAGTTTGGATACGGAACACGCCACACACAGGAGTCGTCTCTGGCTCAGCAGGGACGCCACGCTCATATGTGATTCAAACCTCCACAGGCAGTCTCAGAAGAAACCGTTCTCATCTGAGAGTGGTGCCTACACCGTCTAGAGGCCAGCCAGACTCGGGACAACACACCAGGGTTGGCAGGGAAGTCGAGCCTGTTAAAAGACTGAACTTATAGTTTAGTGTTGTGAGTATATACGGAGCATAATAACCTCCATACCACAACAGAGAGGATCAGGCAGTCTACCCTACCTCTCAGTTAGGTTATGTACTTGTTTTTATGAGTTCAGAAAAAAATAAAATAAAAATATGAGTTGTGATAAGATATGCCATGTGAAATGGAAGTTGATTTAACCAGTTTACATATGCTCATGTTTACAGAGATGTTCAACAGGTCATCTGTTCCCCTGCCTTGATGGTAAAAACAGTATTAGGATTTATTAACATATAATTTGAGTTTTCTATAAAGATCCTGAAAGTATTAGTTAAAAGGGGGAGATGTAGTGAGCAGGTTTTGATATGTAATGAGCGCGCATGCGCGGGTGTTCAGATTGATATACAGTAATGCCTCAGTAAAGAGTCGACAGCACATCTTGGTCTCTGGTCCATTTGTTATAACTTAGTATTATAAAATACAAGACAGTAAACAGAATAAATAATAACAACGGTAACGATAAACATACTCAGGAGAATAATAACGATAAACATACTCAGAAGAATAATAACAACAATAACGATAAACATAGTCAGGAGAAAAATAACAACGATAACAATATAAACAGAAGAATAATAAGAATGGGCCATAATGATATAAACATACTTTAATGATATAAACATACTTAGATGAACTGCATTTCTGGGTTGGGGACTGATTGAGTTTGTTGACCTGGAGAATGAAAAAGAACAATTAACATTTTCCCACCTATCAATACTTCCCCTCTCTCAGAAAAACTGGCAACACATGTGCAAACAAGTAACTTATAACCTACAAATGAATGACTAAGATCATTTAAAAAGACTCTAAAAACACCTCCTTGGCAAATAAATATCTGAGGCAATGGGACCAAAACAGATTCCTGGCGGAAAGCGGAGTATTATCCCAGTGCAAAGTTTATTCTTATCTTGCACGTCTCTTTTTTTTTAGCAAAGTGCCTAGGGGTGTGGCATTTAACGACCTAAGGAGGGGTCTGGCGCATTATCTAAAAATCGTTATTGTACCTAAAACGCATTACGCCACTGACCAAGAGAAGCCTGGTCAGAAATCCATTGCGAGTTATTTATGTTATTTTAAGAGTGCATTATCAACAGTGATATGGGTGGGTGCATCCACAAACGCGCACCAGCGCATATCCATGCAAAACATTACAAATTACACGATTACAATGGGAAACATAATTAGAATAACTTTATTACTCTTGCAAAACTGCAGCTATGTTTGATAACGGCTAGCCTGAGCATGGTATATTTACTAGCCTGAGCTAGCCTGAGCATGGCATATATACTAGCCTGAGCTAGCCTGAGCATGGTATATTTACTAGCCTGAGCTAGCCTGAGCATGGTATATTTACTAGCCTGAGCTAGCCTGAGCATGGCATATTTACTAGCCTGAGCTAGCCTGAGCATGGTATACTTACCAAATGGAAATAGGATTTCTACTAACTATCCTTGTCAGACAACACCCCCGTAGTCTCAAAGTCACTCACCATTGCTGCAATGTTTTGCTGTGTGATGGAGGAGTTGTTGATTGTCACCACCATTGAGTAGTATGCCACTGTGCATGAGAGACAGACAGTGCGTTACTGCTTCATATGACACCTGGCCTGGAACGCCAGCCCCAACTAACTCCGCTCACAACATTTGAGGTCGGGAAGTTCGGTCTGGACATGTTTGATTGACAAACCTCTATGAAAACCTAAGAATCGTGCGGACCAATCAAATAGCCTGGGCAGGCTTTATACAATGATGACGGTATCGACAGGCGAGCATGCCTATTCATTCACGCGACCTGAGCGCGCTTGTGTGCAGAGGCATTTGTGCCCTGTATCAGTGGAAACACGTCCCGCATAATCACGTCTCAATGCATCAGTCACGCCCCAATGCATCAGTCCCAAATACTGAATAGAGTATGGCTACGTCAGGCTATGTGGCTACATCAGGCTATGTGGTTGTGTGGCTACGTCAGGCTGTGTGGCTACGTCAGGCTATGTGGTTGTGTGGCTACGTCAGGCTATGTGGTTGTGTGGCTACGTCAGGCTATGTGGCTACGTCAGGCTATGTGGTTGTGTGGCTACGTCAGGCTGTGTGGCTACGTCAGGCTATGTGGCTACGTCAGGCTATGTGGTTGTGTGGCTACGTCAGGCTATGTGGCTACGTCAGGCTATGTGACATCATCAGGCTATGGGAAATACCATGTGAATGAATGCATCTTTGGATTTCAAAAGAAAGAAAATCAATTATTGTTCCGGTTTGGTGTACAAAATAAAACAGTGTTGTACAGCACACATACACACACATTCAGACAAACACACACACAAGGTTGTGAGAAGTCTTGAGATCTTACCACTGTCACAACCCTGAGAACAGTTGCAACGTCCAGGAAGGGCCACTGGAACACACAGACAGAACACACAGTCTCAGAACACCAAAGGGTCAGAACCAGTGTTACCAGATGTACGATAATTATCATATTTGTACGATAATTTTGACCTATGTACGATCAATAATGAAAAAAATCCCATAATGTATGATAATTTCAGAGTTTTCAGTCGTTCGTCCAAACACACATCCTACCGCTTCTCTGACCCCGAATAATTTCTCAGGCTCGCCTGCCTGCGCGCAAGCATATATACACACACACACACACACACACACACACAGGCACCACACGGTGTCGCCCGCACATCAACACTACACTACAGTTTTGCCAAAGAAAACAGTTCCGTTTAACAAAACGAAGCAGTAAAGTGCTAAAAAATTAGTTCAGAAAGGGAAGGTAAGGACAGTGGAGGGGCGAAGAGGAAGGCAGAGTCTGTTTAATTACTGTATGGTCTAGTTCAAAATGTGGACTGTCGGCATATCTTTTGCACTTTGGCAAAAAAATTAAAAAATGTGGCTGTAAAATTATTTGGAAAATAAAATTGTTGGAAAATAGCTATATTTTATGTGTTTGGTTTGTGTACAATATTTTTTCTCAAAAAACGATAATTTTGAGGTCTTGGTGCGATACTTCGACATTTCTAATCTGGCAACACTGGTCAGAACACACAGACAGAACACCATAAGGTCAGAACACCACAGGATCAGAGATACTGCATAGAGGCCCAACTACAGTAGAGCTCAATGTGCAGTGTTGTGTAGCATTAAAGCATGAATCATCAGTGTGCATTTCTGTGTATTGATATGCACCATATTGATGTTGGTACTGGATATAAATCAATATGAATAATATTTTTTTAAATGATATTAAGACCTTACCAAACTCATTGGAGCAATTATCCGCACTGTGCTCCGGCCGAGTACCCACAGGTCTGTAAAACAATAAAGTGAACATCAATACGGTCACATAGCAATGACTAGCACAGCTACAACATCAATACAGTCACATAGCAATGACTAGCACATCAATACGGTCACATAGCAATGGCTAGCACAGCTAGCACATCAATACAGTCACATAGCAATGACTAGCACATCAATATGGTCACATAGCAATGGCTAGCACAGCTAGCACATCAATACAGTCACATAGCAATGGCTAGCACAGCTAGCACATCAATACAGTCACATAGCAATGACTAGCACATCAATACGGTCACATAGCAATGGCTAGCACAGCTAGCACATCAATACAGTCACATAGCAATGGCTAGCACAGCTAGCACATCAATAAAGTCACATAGCAATGGCTAGCACATCAATACAGTCACATAGCAATGGCTAGCACATCAATACAGTCACATAGCAATGACTAGCACATCAATACAGTCACATAGCAATGACTAGCACAGCTAGCACATCAATACAGTCACATAGCAATGACTAGCACAGCTAGCACATCAATACAGTCACATAGCAAGGGCTAGCACATCAATACAGTCACATAGCAATGACTAGCACAGCTAGCACATCAATACAGTCACATAGCAATGACTAGCACAGCTAGCACATCAATACAGTCACATAGCAATGGCTAGCACATCAATACAGTCACATAGCAATTACTAGCACATCAATACAGTCACATAGCAATGGCTAGCACAGCTAGCACATCAATACAGTCACATAGCAATGACTAGCACATCAATACAGTCACATAGCAATGGCTAGCACAGCTAGCACATCAATACAGTCACATAGCAATGGCTAGCACATCAATACAGTCACACAGCAATGGCTAGCACAGCTAGCACATCAATACAGTCACACAGCAATGGCTAGCACATCAATACAGTCACATAGCAAGGGCTAGCACATCAATACAGTCACATAGCAATGGCTAGCACATCAACACAGTCACATAGCAATGACTAGCACATCAATACAGTTGCATAGCAATGGCTAGCACATCAATACAGTCACATAGCAATGGCTAGCACATCAATACAGTCACATAGCAATGGCTAGCACATCAATACAGTCACATAACAATGGGTAGCATCCACAGCAACACGCTGTAGGCTATGACATGTTAAAGCATTTGTTAGTGAGTCTCATCAGTATTGCCGACTGGAATCCAGAACCAACGCTGGACAGATTTAGGGTCTGGCTATGAGTAATGAAAATGCCCCAACTCGAGAGGCGGCACCAAGCATGCATTTAAAAATATCACTGCACGCAATTGGATAACACTGCCACCAATGTTCACTGACTGATTCCGGACTTTGACGTTGCTGCGCTGTCATCGTCTGTTTAGCTCGCCTCTGGCCCGCCTATATCAGATACGCCGATGTGATTGGTGCAGCTCAGCTCCAAGGGCATGGGGGTAATGAGCATCACTACTGAATGACAGATTGACTCGCTGAGCAAATTCAAATTGTGCTCTCACAAGAACTCTGGATTTCCAGGGCACATCTGAGCCTCTATCCTTTGCCTGGCTAATGAGCCTCTATCCTTAGCCTTGCTAATGCAGACCAGGTGCACACAGCCTCTATCCTTAGCCTTGCTAATTAGTAGTTCTATACAGTCTATGTGTCAGATGTACTAGCCACTTGGGGTATAAGAGGGAGAGCTAGTCTGGTCACCCACCTGGTGCAGTTGACTGAGGAGGAGCTGGAGGTGGAGGTGGAGCTGCAGCTGGTTGAGGAAGATTCAGAGCTGTTGCAGTTTGACATGTTACCACTAGGGGGCGATGAGCTCTTATCAGGCCACATGCCTCCTGTGAGAGGAGCAGTGATATTATGAGACGACAGAGAGCAGAAGGAGAACTGTCAGATCATCACAGGACACGACAGAATAGACATTGTGTGTGTGTGGTGTGTGTGTGTGTGATATTATGAGAAGTCAGAGAGCATATCATCGCAGGACGTGTGTGTGTGTTGTGTGTGTGTGTGTGTGCGTGTGTGTGTGTTTACACATGTACACTCGTTATAAACCAAACACACACTCACTGATGAGTGTGACGCTGTTGTTTTGGATGCTGGCGTAAATGGGTCCGCTGTCGGACAGGCTGGTGTTCCACAGGGCGTAGCGGAAACAACAAGGCCTTCTGCGTGCTGAGAGCTTCACCACGGCAACGCATATTGTCTGCCTGTAGGAGCAGGAACAATGCAAGAATAAGAGGGACAAAAATAACACGCTCTAATAGGTCAAGGGTCAGGGGTCATGTGACTCACCCAATCTTCTCTTTCTCCTCACAGCACACATCGATGTCCTAGAACAACAAGAAACACAATGGCGTCCATCATCTCACAGTAGCGTCTTTCATCTCACAGTAGCGTCTTTCATCTCACAGCGTATTGTTATCACTGAGAGCTGTGGAAAATCTGGCTAATACAGGTAAGCATATTCACATGGACTTAGAGAAGTCATTATTTACATTTCTCTGTTCATCCACATAGACCCACATTAAATCATTCGATGTTTAATAGTTCATAGACCCACATTAAATTTAAATTAAATTGAATTTAATAGTTCATAGACCCACATTCAATTAGGTGCCTTTAGGCACGGCCTATTAAGTTGGTGAATGTTTCTTATTCACAGGTGGAGATACAACAAAGTATAACATGTAGGCTACTTGTGTTTAGTTGTGGTTAAAGGGATCTTTATCATGTGACTTTCTGAATTCATAACCTGCTCAGGTGTGCTCACCTGAAAGACACTGCTGTCTGTTCCGTTCTCCGGGCTAAACATGAGAGAGAGAGAGAGAGAGAGAAAATAGGTTATCTTTGAGCACAGTACAGGTGATTTTAGCTTTAGCTACAAACATAATGTCTCTGCCCCGACAGAAGCTGGCCTCTATGACTACTGTCCAGTCAGTCTGCGCCAGATCGGGGCCAGAAGAATATCAGACTCAAGCCAGATTCATAACAGGTTGATGGCAGATGATACTAGATAAAGGCCATATTAGGGCCATATTAATGCCATATCAGGGCCATATTAATGCTTATCAGGGCCATATTAATGCCATATCAGGGCCATCTCAGGGCCAAATTAGGGCCATATTAATGCATATTAATATAATAATAACTAGATGTACCGCATAGCGGTACAAAATATGACCGCCGCTCAGTCCTGTACAGTACATCCTTTCCGCGAAAATAAATCACATAAATCAATTTGTCTCCATCTTTTACTCCATCCCCCACTCTTGAAACTTTTGTGTATGCTTGTTTGGCATGCCTGTGTGTGTGTGCGGCTGCACAGAAAGTAGCATACTGGCGCTGAAAAGGTGAATAGATTGTAGAATAGCCAAAGAAGTTGTAGCATTGTTATAAAACCTTTAAAATCTCTGAACAATCACAAGTAGGGCAGTTCATCACAGTTCATCCATTGCAACTGGATTGATGAAAGGTCACTTACACCTGTAGGCTACATTGTATTTGGGAAAAGCAAAAGGTATCAGCATAATGTTATATATTTATTTATTTATTTATTAATAAACAAAAACATCTCTGTCAGTTCCATGCCGTTTTCAACAGCTATCAAAAACAAAGGTCATTTTTGGATAGATGGATTTTTTGTGAATGTTTCTTCTTCTGCATAAGATTTTAGTCATCTTTAGTTCATGTGATACTTTATTGTCAATGTGGCAGGATAATTACGAAGGTTTAACTAAATAAATGAGAAGTTTGACAGCCAGTGTGGGTATTTTCATTACTTGCTACCAGAAGACATTAATACAGATGGGAGATGGAAATGACAATGTATATAGTTTGAGTAATGTGAATGGAGTCATGCACAAACATTTGCTACTTAAGAATGCCGGTAGGCCTTTCCCTGCACCTTAAACAACAATGCATGCTAGCTGGCATTTATGGTGAACGGTGGTAAATGACATTGTGAATAGAGAACCAGGAATACAACAGAGCAAACGGTAATGACAGTGATATGACACGGAGAACAGCGGCAGGACAGTTTGAATGTTAGCGCCGGCGTTTGGCTGGCTGCACGCTGCGTGAGCACGTCACGGCTCAGTCCGTGACAGTCAATGCACAAATTAAGTAACAGTAGTCTGAAACGAAATGCTGTTTTACATCTAACCAGTGGTGCAAATAACTGACATGTCCAAATGGGCCTTGATGAAATGCGTCGCTAGACTGTTCATACACATTTTAACAGGCCAAAGTTGAAGAGCTGTTGTCCGTTGTTGTTCGTGCAAATATAGGCTGATTCATGTTTCCTTGCATTGTGTAACTGAGGTCCATGGCTTGTCTGGCTTTCACCAGACCAAGCTCAATCTTTTAAGAAATCAAAAAATAAATAGCGGGCAGATGAGGCTGGGTTCACCCAGCCTAGTCCATAGGCGCCCGATATTGTTTAATTTTCCGATTGAGATATCCACGCTCTGGCTATTCTAAATGCAAAAATGCATCAGGGAGTTATGACAAAACTGTAACTAACAAACTAGATCCTAATAGAAAGCTGTTAGCTTCCCTAAGCTACAGGTAGGCCTATAAGGTATACGTCTATTTACAACATAAATTGTCAATAGGCTATGCTGGCGACACAAATAAAATCTCCTTTGGAAACCAATGGCTTACGCCTTACAGTATTAAGAGTGTGTCCATGAGAGGACCAGGCGGGGGTGACACATGCTACGTCACCGTTTTTGATGAAACTTGGACAGTTTGAAGGGTCCACCTAAAGACTCAAAAAGCCAAAATAGTACAAAATTTGAAACAACCCAGGGGGAGTTAGGACCGCCTCCTTGTTTTAGGGCAAAAAATCTCAAAAAAAGGCCCAAAATTGCATAAAATGTTGACATCCCTCCTGCTGTCAGATTTAAACACAGCAAAGTAACAATCCATGCCATCAAAGGTCAATCCAAGGTTAGTTTAAAACTGGAGTTACAAGGCGTAAGGTGTGACGGGTGTCAGTCCAGGACTGCACATGTCCACTATGTCATGCTTTTTGGTGAATACACAAAAAATAGCAATATTCAGACCTGAATATCTCCGATGAGCAACCTCCTTTTTTCAAAATTCTTTCTGCACATGAAAGGGCCATCTGTGGACTTCATAAATCAAAAGAAAAATGCTCGGCCTTTTTATTATTTTTTTCGTGGTAACCGCCTGAATAGTGTGATCCAGCCAGTGATTTCAAATACATATCTACTTCAATGATTAGTTGAAAATAATGCTTAGGTCATTTATGGTGGACAAATGGAGATATATTATCATCAATCATGTCTGCTGATCAAATCCAAGCTACATTTAATGTCCTGAGTGTAATATATTCCTTAAGGTAGCTCAAAATGATATCATCGGGTGACATACACCAGTATACCCGTAGGTCTAATTTTTGCAAATGTGATATCTCCAACATATCTCAGGGCTAGAAACAGTCACTTGGACTCAAATAATAACTTGTAATATTTTGATAGTCAAAGGTCAAGGTCACTGTGACCTATGTACATCCCATTGTGGTGAATAAACCTCTAAAAATCCCTGACATAATTGCAAATGTGATACAAACATTCACACTGGCCCTTTCTGAAACCAATCCCTACCAACTCCCCTAAGTTACGATGTGCACTCAGGTGGGAATCACCCTTACAGCTAAATCGAGTTCTCCATGTAAATGGGAAAATGTTGGAGTTCTTTTATCACTTTTGGGTGCTTTAGGCTAGTTGCAACTGCTCACCTCAATGAACTATGATAAGCTATGCTAACAGTGGGTGCTTCAGACTGAGGTACTGCACACACACAGATGAGAAGGGTATGTAATCATCTTATCTAACTCTGGCAGAGACAATAAGATAATTTCCCAAAATGTTGGCGTGTTCCTTTAACACTTGGTTAGGAGTGCAAGTGGCTAGGGAGAGAGTGTAGCTAGTTTCGGAAAGGGTCTTTCACTCACAGATAACAAATTAATTTGAATTTGATGGTCAAAGGTAGGTCAGGGTCATTGTGACCTCACATTCTTGTGAGGAATGCCTATAGGAAGTTTTTTTTTTTTTCTTTCAAATTCGGCACACACAGTCACTTACACTCAAAGATGAAATGATTAGATGCGAGTGGTCAATGTTACGGTGACCTCACAACAGCAGCAGCATGTTGGCAAGATGTGACCTCTCAAAGCAGCAGCATGGGCCTACTGTATTTTTACACCTTGAGCACAATGTCCTGGAAACACCTTGAGGAGTTATTTCAGATTTAGCACAACTTAGGCCCTGTATAAACATCACCAGATATTTTATGTTTGGGTCTTTCGTCCACACATAAACAGCGTTTAGCCCACACAAATATTTTTT
Organism: Alosa sapidissima; assembly: GCF_018492685.1. NCBI lineage: Eukaryota > Metazoa > Chordata > Actinopteri > Clupeiformes > Clupeidae > Alosa > Alosa sapidissima. The sequence goes on from NC_055961.1 coordinate 2,141,170, forward strand.
TTTAAAACCTTCTAAAGAGAATCTATATATACGTATATATACTCTTTTGATCCTGTGAGGGAAATTTGGTCTCTGCATTTATCCCAATCCGTGAATTAGTGAAACACATACACAGCACACAGTGAACACACATAACAGTGAGGTGAAGCACACACTAATCCCGACGCAGTGAGCTGCCTGCTACAGCGGCGCTCGGGGAGCAGTGAGGGGTTAGGTGTCTTGCTCAAGGGCACTTCAGCCGTTCCTACTGGTCTGGTTCGAACCGGCAACCCTTCGGTTACAAGGCCGAAGCACTAACCAGTAGGCCACGGCTGCCCCCGTGGACAAGGACATGATGATTACTATGGATGGGTATTGGGTGTTCGTATATAGCAAGTCAGTCAGCACTCTCCTGGGCTTTACTTGTTTTGTAGCCTACTGTACCTCGATGTCCATCCATCGTAAAAACATGTCTGTAGACCCTGCTTATTAGTACAAGTTGTTTTAAAGCAGAGACTCTGATATGGTATAACCACCTAGCTTCATGTTAGGGTCCCACAAGGAAATCTGTCTGAAACATTGAAAACATGATAATGTACATTACTTGTGAATCTGTTTCCATTGCATGCCACATGACCAGTGGTTAAAGTGGGATTTGGCAGGTGGGGGAACCCTAAAATCCAGTGTCGGTGCAACGGGGAAAAATGACTCACCGTTGGACAACATATTTAGTATCGTGGTGTAGCAATACTTTTTGGACAAGAATTGATAGCTTCTTGGTCACCTCTGTACACACGAAAATTAACTCCCCAATTATTTTAACAATATAATCGCGCTGTATCGTTGGTATGAAAGAATATATTTATTATTAAATTATCCGAGGTGGCGGAACTGCGGTCCTCCCACTTTAATTCCTGCATATGACCGCTGTGTTGGGCTAATGGAACAGTGCTAATGGAGTAATGCCAAGCTAGATTAACATTTTCCAATGTTAAAACCATTTATCACATGAAAAATAACAATGTTATTATCATGTGATAATAACAATAATAACAATACTCTGTGTTTCCAGGATATCATGTTCAAGTTGTAAAAATATTTTTTGTGAATAGTGAAATAGTTCACAAATATAATCAGCCACAAAACTTCTGTTAGACTTTTTTTGAGGACGATCACTGAAAGGAGCTGTAACAAATATCGGAGGCTGCTGAAAAGGCAAGCCAATGGCTATGGCACTCACATGCTATTTGGGGTCATGTTGTAACCTGAATTGACTCTGAGACGCTGCTGCTGTGTTTCTGGAGTGGTAGTTGTTGGTGCCTACATCAAGGGCTTGCATGTCGGCTGTGTATGTTGTTGATCAGATCATAAGTGTCCACAGTAATGAAGAGGAATGACTGGAGAATTGATGATATTGCTTGGTATGTTGGTGATCGGATCATAAATGGCCATAGCAACAAACAGGAATGACTGAAGAATTTGAGACAATGGTTGGTAGTTGGTATCTAAATATTGGTTGGTATTTGTTGGTGTATGCATCAAAGGCTTGCGGTTTGACTGGGTATGTTAATGATCAAATAATAAACCGCCACAGCAATGAAGAGGATTGACTGAAGAATGTGTAGGTATTTGTGGGTGCCCACATCAAGGGCTTTTTCAGTTGGTCTGGTTATGTTGCTGATTGGATCAGAAACTCTGGGAGCTAAGAAGAGGAATGACCAAAGACTTTGGTGGTACTTCTTGGTGCCCTCATTAAGGGTTGGTGTTTTGTTTGTTGTATAGTTGCTGATGGGATCATAAATGGCCACAGCAAAAAAGATGATTAACTGAAGAATTTGTTGGTATTTGTGGGTGCCCACATCAAGGGACTGTAGTTTGCTTGGCTGTGTTGCTGATCGGATCATAAACGGCCACAGCTAAGAAGACAAATTACCAAAAAATGTGTCGGTATTGGTTGGTAGACAACCTATCATGAGTGTGGAGGGAGCTGGGTCTGAGATGCCAGATACCACTGTTGAGCCTTCTGGAGGTCACCGATGAAAGACGAAGACAAAAGCAAGTGAATATTTGTACCAAATTTGATAAAACATCCCTACAGGCATTTATGATATATAATTTTCTCAAGAATGCAAGGTCCTTGACCTCGACCTTTGACCACCAGATTCAAAAATTTGTTATCTGTGAGTCAAAGTGAATATTTGTATCACATATGAAATTATGTCAGGGATTTTTTTAGATTTATCCACCACAAAGGGATATACATAAGGTCACAGTGACCTTGACCTTTGACCTTTGGCTACCAAAATGTTACAAGTTATTATTTGAATCCAAGTGACTGTTTCCAGCCCTGAGATATGTTGGAGATATCACATTTGCAAATATTGGACCTACGGGTATACTGGTGTATGTCACCCAATGATGTCATTTTGAGCTACCTTAAGGAATATATTGCACTTAGGACATTAAATCTAGCTTGGATTTGATCAGTAGACATGATTGATGATAATATATCTCCATTTGTCCACCATAAATGACCTAAACATTATGTTTCAACCAATCATTGAAATAGATATACATTTGAATCTGAAGCTTTTTGAAGCATTTTTCTTTTGATTTATGAAGTCCACAGATGGCCCTTTCATGTGAAGAAAGAATTTTGAAAAAAGGAGGTTGCTTATTGGAGATATTCAGGTCTGAATATTGCTATTTTTTGGGTATTCGCCAAAAGGCATGTGACATAGTGGATACGTGCGGCCCTGGACTGACACCAGTCACACCTTACGCCTTGTAACTTCAGTTTTAAACTAACCTTGGATGGACCTTTGATGGCATGGATTCTTACTTTGCTGTGTTTAAATCTGACAGCAGGAGGTTTTGAGGTTTTTTGGCCTAAAACAAGGACGGGGGCCTAACTCCCCCTGGGTTGTTTCAAATTTTGTACTATTTTGGCTTTTTGAGTTTTTAGGTGGACCCTTCAAACTGTCCAAGTTTCATCAAAATCGGTGACGTAGCATGTGTCACCCCCGCCTGGTCCTCTCATGGACACACCCTTAAGCGGACTTAAACTGCCATATCGTGGCGAAAAGTTGTAATAAAATTCACGCAGCTCCATGAGTCAAAGAAAGCGCGAATGAAGTAGCCACTTCTAAATGGGACCCACTACATAGTAGCTTAAGGTGTGTTGATAAAGCAGCCATAATGAAATGAAGGTGTCATTAGATACTTCACACACACGTGCTTTTTCATTTCACAGACTATAACTACCAAGCTGGAATCAAAGCACATCGATTCCCCTTTCACACCCTGCACGCACTTAAAACAAAATAAACAGGCGTTTCAGTCTCACGCATGTATAGGCAAAACTGTATCAGACCGGTGTAACGTTGGTAAATCTTCCATTGCACAGAATGATTTTTGTAGCACGTGCAACAAATGACAGTCGAAAGATACAATTACAGTGCTGCTATCAATTTGCTTGGTATAACCGCATTTATAGTTTTCTACAAATGCAATCAAATTGGCCTCCATCACTCAACCAACGCTAACGGTAACATTATTGTACCTAGGTCCTTATTGATATTATAAGATTAACGTACCTGCAGTAAAAACCAAGCATGTCCGATAAACATTCTCAGATTTATTTCGGCTTCAAGAAGAAATGGGAATTACATTTCATGTGAACATCGTCCTATCCTTATTAGACGTTCTCTGCGGTAAACTACAGTCCTTGTAGGAAGCGTCCATTGTTTTTCCAACCCACTTTTAACTTCCAACAAAATTACGTCTCACTGCAACGATGCGCCATCTAGTGGACAAACGACTACTTATCGCCAATACTGGAAATGCAGCCATGATGATGATGATGATGATGAATATTTGGCTTTCTTTTAATCCTACTGAATTTATAATTATGTATCGGCCGTTCTAATACCGATAGTATGTGCGTACCTGTGTGTGTGTGCATGTGTATATGTGTGCACCGCCATCTACAGGCCAATGAGTGTACAGTCACTAAATGTACACATAACCTAAATTTTTTTTAGACCCCCCCATGGATGAAATTCTACGAAACTTGGCATACCCCCAGAGAATGCCAGGTCAATCATACACATAAAATTTGGTGCAGTTCTGAACATCTTAACTGAAGATAGGGGCATTTAAAGCAGAATGATATTGCATTTTCATTTTTACCGGGGGGGTGCAAATCACAAATGAGTGATTATGGGCCAGGTTGATGTGGGCCCTTGAGACCAACATACCATAAAAGATTCTTCATCCTCAGTGCCACGGTTCAGGTAGTTATTTAGGAAAAACTGCTTTTTTTGCGGTTCGGGGGGCCCAGCACGGGGGAAAACGAAAACGAAAAACGAAAATTTTCCTTAAAAGTCTAGTGGGGCTACAGACCCACAACATTTCATGTGCGCCAGTGTTTCGGTGTCCCGGGTATCGTTGACCAAAAATTCAGGAAGTAGATGACGGGGAAAAAAAAGAACTAACAAACTTTGACAATCATTATATGACCGCTTCGCTTCGAAGTACAGCTGGGTCAGCCTTCAGAGTGAGGGCAATATACTCAAAGGAAGCGAATTCGCCAAAGTTGACTCTAGTGCAGCTATATTTGTTTGAGAGAATGGAGGCAATTCCACCACCTCGTTTGCCTTGTCTAATTGAGTGGAAGTAATTATAATTTGGGGGACAGGTTTCAACAAGAACAGCTTCGCTGTCTGAAGTCAGCCAGGTTTCAACAAGAAACAGAAAATCCAATTTTTTTTCACTAATAAAATCATTGATTGCAAAGGTTTTGGTAGTAAGTGCACCTATATTTAGTAAACCCATGTTAGCTGAAAATGCCTCTGGCTTTTGAGGAATATGCTGAGGTATGGAAAGAATATTTGTTAGGTTTCTAGTTTTAAATTTGTCTTTTCTTTTTACTATACGTTGGGTAGAAATCAACGTTGGAATAGAACTATAAGCTATAACTATAACTATAAGTCATGCTATTGCATGAAGCAGCTTGATCTATAGTATTGTATGTTACCCTGCAGACATTCTCAGACCCATCCACATGTATAATGCCATTCAAATCAATACCTGGGGGGCGTGAATCTGTAATATTTTCTACAGAATGTCAATGCCTCAGTGTGGACGCTATGTTGTCAGAGAGTAGCCTGGCTCCATGTTGGTTTGGGTGGAGACCATCACGCTATTAATGCTATATCAGGGCCATATTAGGCCCATATTAATGTCATATTAATGCCATATCAGGGTCATATTAATGCCATATTAATGCCATATCAGGGTCATATTAATGCCATATTAATGCCATATCAGGGTCATATTAATGTTATATCAGGGTCATATCAATGCCATATCAGGGCCATATTAATGCCATATCAGGGCCATATTAATGCCACATTACTGTCATATCAGGGTCACATTAATGCTGTATTAATGCCACAACTAATGTCATATCAGGCCCAGGTGTAAGCTGTGTTGATTTGGTTAGCTTGAGCTATTCTTTCTGTCACTTGTCAGCCATATTTGGTGAGTTTAGACTTTAGAGAGAGCGGAGGTTTCATAATGGGGTGACTCAGTCCTTCTTGCCCAATGGCTGTAGGATGACGTGGTGCTACTTACATGGATAGTGAGTGTGGGCAAATATGGACGTTTTAAACGTTGTCTCCGGAAAAGTTTCCACATCACTTTATCTGCTTACAATAGAAACAGCGCAGTTCCTTGGAAACAATTAAACAATGCAGTATCTGGTTTCACAGACAAAAAAAGTGTGTGTGTGTGTGTGTAGAGTGTGTGTGTGTGTGTGTGTGTGTGTGTGTGTGTGTGTGTGTGTGTGTGTGTGTGTGTGTGTGTGTGTGTACCTGGTGGTGGTGTAGTACATTGGCCAGATTTTTGTTTTGTGTGAGATCAGAGGGTCACTGCTGCTGGGTGTGGTTGCCATGGTAACGTTAGGAGGTTGGGTCACTATGGAGTTGTTGGAGATGACTGGCTGTTCTGTTGCTGCAACTGTGGTAGTGGACATGGTGGTCGCCGTGGAGACGTTTGGGACTGCGGTGGGTTGGCTGGGTGTGACAGAGGGAGCTTGGGTGGTACTGTTCCCATGGAGACCACCAGGTGTGTCACAGGCATCCAGGTGGGTAAGAAGAGCTTTCCTCAGCTGAGACACAAACACATACACACACACACACACAAACACATACACACACACAGCCGCACACCAACAACAACAACAGTGCAATGAAAGATGTAAGTGTAAACATTTCACATGAGTCCAATGACCAGATCACACAGAGACAGACAATCGAGGAGGACTTACCCATTCAGTAACATGAGATTCTTTAGATATAGACAGATAATCTAGGAGGATTTACCCATTCAGTAACATGAGATTCAGCAGATATAGACAGATAATCTAGAAGGATTTACCCATTCAGTAACATGAGATTCTTTAGATATAGACAGATAATCTAGGAGGATTTACCCATTCTTAGATATAGACAGATAATCTAGGAGGATTTACCCATTCAGTAACATGAGATTCTTTAGATATAGACAGATAATCTAGGAGGATTTACCCATTCTTAGATATAGACAGATAATCTAGGAGGATTTACCCATTCAGTAACATGAGATTCTTTAGATATAGACAGATAATCTAGGAGGACTTACCCATTCACTAACATGAGATTCTTTAGATATAGACAGATAATCTAGGAGGATTTACCCATTCAGTAACATGAGATTCTTTAGATATAGACAGATAATCTAGGAGGATTTACCCATTCAGTAACATGAGATTCATTCCTCTCATCACGAATGACATCAACATGAAGAGCCATCCAGTAGTAGTAGTAATCTAGAGACCACACACACACACACACACAAACAAACAAACCCATGCTTTAAGGCAAGCTGTGTAAGCAATCTTGCATTGCATATATATATATATATATATATATATATATATATATATATATATGTACTCTACTAAAACCTGTATTTATCCAACTACACACTGTACATTATTAATCTCTATTGTCTACATAACTGCACAGAATACTCTACCTGCACTTGGTATTTAATGCTTCTCTGCACTTCTGGTTGGATGTCAACTGCATTTCATTGGCTCTGTACCTGTACTCTGCTAAATGACAATAAAGTTGAATCTAATCTAATTTCATTATATTTCCTGCCATGCAAAAATATAAAAAAACACAAATAAGTCATTAGTTAAGTCAGTCAATTAGGGTATTCCAAACTAATGGCAGACATAGGCATGGCATGGATGGAGATTTTTTTAAAAATGACCCTTTAAATGATGAAATGATGAGTTTTGTGAAAAGAGAAGAGAAGGGTGGAGAGGAAGCAGAAGAAGAACAGAGGCTTGGCCTTCAGGGCCCCCTGAGCTCTTGGGCCCAGTAGGCCCATTCTATCTATCTATCTATCTATCTATCTATCTATCTATCTATCTAATCCATCCCTGGACATAGACCTGTGGTACGACTCCATTTGTCTCCAAAATGTATATTTTAAAAGAAAGTACCAACTACAGTATCTTTGTTAACCTCTATATTACACAGAATGCAGAGGTTCTTTGACTTACTTACTTACTTACACCTGAAGATTTTCTAAGATTCTTACTAAGACTCATAAGTTTGAACCTACTGTAATAGCCTAATAAGACTTTGTCTTTTAATTCAGATTGTATTATGCTGGCGGCTAATCACACAATTTTAATATACCGGTAGTTTGAAAAGGACAGGATTCAGGAATAAGCTACTAAGACAGGCCCCTCTTCTGTCTGACCTCATGTTACCCCCTGCATTATAAGCGGGTTTCGGACAGAAATGATGTTTTGTGCCAACATGTACTAACACTAGGCCTACTACAGCCTTTAATTGGTGAATGGAGGTACAAATTCCCTTCTTCCCTTCCTCCGTGATTTTTATTAACTGTAGGCTGTTGAACTGTAGGCTATCATCGATTGTGCATTGTAAACGTTTTTTCCAACCTGTGTGCCGTCGCCACATTTTATTCCTACATTTCGCCTGCATGGATGCGCGATTGAGTGCGCATCTAAATAACATGTTGTAAGACGTGAAATGAATGACACAGGCTCGCACATATTCATCATTTAAAATAAAAGGGTACTACGCTTCCCTTTCGCTATCATTGTGAGAGTAGGCTATGGAACATGCTTCAAAGTTCCCTTTGAGTCTGATCGGCTCCAAACATGTATGGGATTTCCTTAGCCTGTGCTACACCTTTCCAACAAGTTTTGTGAAAATTGTACCGGTAGCTTTTGCGATATTGTTGACAGCCCTACCTCACCGCAGTAGGGTGCACTAATAGGAAGTTTTTAATAGCGCACGCCACTAACGATGGAAAACCACCAGGACAAATCACTCAGAGGTGTAGGCTACTCTGGAGCCATCACTAGGGCACTCATTTTGTGTGTTATTTACGTTTGATTACATTTCAGATGGTGGCGCTTGTTGGTTTCCTGTAGTACAGTATAGCGTTTTTTCTTTCTTTATTTTTCTATGTCAGTAGGCTATATTGGGGGGACATTTTGGTCATATCTGAATATTGTCTATGGTGACTACGGCCCTGCAGTCAGGCCTATTTCAGTGCTTTTTCCTACCTCTGTTTGATGTGCTGTCAGGATGGACTGCTGTACTCCAAGTTGCATTTCCAGTCATTGTGCTGTTCAATGTTGTGTCACCAGAAAAGGTTGTGACAGTTGTGCTGTTCAATGTTGTGTCATCAGAAAAGGTTGTGACAGTTGTGCTGTTCGGGGTCGTGTCATCAGAAAAGGTTGTGACAGTTGTGCTGTTCGGGGTCGTGTCATCAGAAAAGGTTGTGAGAGTTGTGCTGTTCAATGTTGTGTCATCAGAAAAGGTCGTGACAGTTGTGCTGTTCGGGGTCGAGTCATCAGAAAAGGTTGTGACGGTTGTGCTGTTCGGGGTCGTGTCATCAGAAATCATCATGGTGGGCGTTGCATCTGGACTTGTGTGCCTGGCGTGGGTGGTGGTTCTTGCTGCAGTGGATGAGGGGGGCGTGCTACCGGGTGGGGACGTGCTGGGGAGGGGGGAGGTTGGTGGGGGTGGGGAGGTTGGCGGGGGGGGTGGTGGGGGTCCAGGTGGAGACGTATTGGGGACCGAATGTGATGTTGATCTGGCCGTAGTGGTCGTTGCATTAGCTGGGGGAAAAAGGGAAACTTTCTGTTATAAAATAAGATCAGTGAAGATCAGGTGTAACATTCCTCCCAGATGTGTCAAACCACACAATCTCAGTCTGCTTCTTATCTTATCTGCAGTCATCACACTGCTCTCTCTCTCTCTCTCTCTCTCTCCTTTTGCAGTCATCACACTGCTCTCTCTCTCTCTCTCTCTCCTTTTGCAGTCATCACACTGCTCTCTCTCTCTCTCTCTCTACTTTTGCAGTCATCACACTGCTCTCGCTCTCTCTATCTCTCTCTCTCTCTCTCCCTCTATGGAGCTGGTCTGTGTTTTCTAGCAGTGGCTAAGAGATGAGGTTTTGCTTTTTTTCCAAACAGTTAGTTGAGTGCCTGACCATTTACAGTCCATCTTCAAGGCGAGGCTAGACGCAAGCTGACGTGGTCAGTGTTGGCCAGGTCAACTAGACGTGGTCAGGTCCAGCTCATCTGGGTCCAGTTGTCATTCCATGTGTCCTTTCCGTGTCTACACGTGTGAGCTGACAGGTCAGACACGCCCTGAGGGACACGACCTCTGAAGCTAGTCAGGGCCTCATCTGGAGTAAATCCACTTCCAGGTCACTCAGGCAGACAAAGGTCACAGATACTGTATATGCCACATGTAATCCCGACCCCGGCGTGACCCGAGCCAGGCCGCGGAACTCCCTGGACATGCCCTGCTCACGTCATGCTAGTGGAACTCCGTGGATGTGCCCTGCTCGTCACGCTAGTGGACATGCCCTGCTCACGTCACGCTAGTGGACATGCCCTGCGCAACACGACCTGTCCCTCACCATATCGCAACCTCTTGTCAACCTTATACAATCTGTTGCTGAAGACAAAAGCGCCCTCTCCAGATTGTCGTTATCAAATGCGCAGACCTCCTGCATGAGCACACACAGTATTGCTGCTCATTGGAAAACTGAGTTGTCTGTAAAACTAAAAATTACCATGTTTTCATTAAATGCGGATGAGGCAACAAATGGAAATATGAACAATATCTAGAATGTTCTGATTCGTTACTTTGATGAGGAAATGGGAAGTCTTGCAAACTTGATTTTATAGATTTTACTTGGTGTTGAATTGCATATTAACAAGAAAAAAATCTCCTCTTTAAACACTTTTGGCCTGAAGTAATTAAATAAGAGTGTAAGTTGAAGCCTTTCTACAATAGTAGCAAAGAACAGCAATGGCTAATCAGCAATGGTCAGGGATGGTACTAAAATATATTTTTGTTCATCAGGAAAACTCAATCTCAATCAAGAACACTCTCAATTCGCCTTATTCACATGGCGGCCATTGGCGGCTAAAACAAGGCTACAGGATACACAAACCATAGGATTGTTATGTTCTATGCATTCACCTGTAGGTGGCATTAATTATATAAGTGTACCCTGTAGCTTCTTTTTGGTTTAAACAATGGCTGCCATGTGAATAAGGCGAATACTAGCAAAAGGGGTGCTATCTCTATAGGTAGATATGAACAACGTATGACTTATGGCCTGAAAAAAGTTCAGTCAAACGATTTTTTTTCACTTTAATACCTGCACACACTGCTGTTGCTACATGGAAAAACTCGGCAACAACAAACAACAACAACCAACAACAAACAATATCAGTCATTTTGTCTACTTCTTCCTCCCTCACTCTCTCTCTTCTCTTGTTCCTCTGTTTCTCTCTCTCTTCTCTTGTTCCTCTGTTTCTCTCTCTCTTATCTTGTTCCTCTGTTTCTCGCTCTCTTATCTTGTTCCTCTGTTTCTCTCTCTCTTCTCTTGTTCCTCTGTTTCTCTCTCTCTTCTCTTGTTCCTCTGTTTCTCGCTCTCTTCTCTTGTTCCTCTGTTTCTCGCTCTCTTATCTTGTTCCTCTGTTTCTCTCTCTCTTCTCTTTTTACAGATCTGACTTCTGCTTCTCTTTTTCTGTCTGTGACGACCAGCAAGCAGCTTAACATTTGATCAGGATTTGCTTCATCTTGACTCTCTGTTTGTCTATCTAATTGGGTCCAGCAGAGACTCAATTTATGTTCCGCTCTGGGAGACAGAGGTGCCTAGAGAGGTGACCTAGAGAGTCAATGGAGACAGAGGTGCCTAGAGAGTCAATGGGAGACAGAGGTGCCTAGAGAGTCAATGGGAGACAGAGGTGCCTAGAGAGTCAATGGGAGACAGAGGTGCCGGTGACCTAGAGAGTCAATGGAAACCAAAGAAAAGTTCAAGGCCCCCTCAACCCTCTATCATCAGGGTCATCATGCTAATCCTTTGCCTCTGATATAGTACCTTGCCTCTCATATAATACCTTTTCTAAAACTGATAGTTCTGGTCCTTCATTGTGATTGGCTAAATCGCGTTCGATGCCGTTCTAAAAGCGTAACCTAGGGCCTCTCGGGGCTTATTGCTTAAACCTTGCCTCTGATATAGTACCTTGCCAGTGAATATGATGCTGTGTGTTATGACTAGGTAGTGAATATGATGTATGTTATGACTAGGTAGTGTAAGATGCAAATTAAGTTCCCTTTCTGGGAGAATAAAGCCGTTGAGAAAAGCTGTTATTTATTGATGCGCCACCCACCCACCACCTACATAGCCATAACCATAAAGCTCCATCTTCCTGCTGGGTGACTTCAGGAACATGCCCCTGTTTTCCACGCTGCCCACAAGGATGAAAGAGGTCTGTGTGGCATGTGTGCATCCGGATAGGTCAGGGTGGACTGGCTGTTAAAACCAGGTTTCACAGTATGTAAACAAGCACACAGGAAAAGATGACCCAGGCGTACACCCAAAGGAACCAACTTTCAGATGGCTACAAAGGTGCCCAAAGCAGAGCCGGTTTCAAATCCAAACACACACAATGCTTTACTTTCACTTGCTCTTCACCTTCCAACTGTAATCTCTAGTTTTCTTTTGTCTCTAATGTGCTTATTTGTAAAGCACTTTGGAATGACCAGGGTGTATAAAATGTGAAATGAAATCTTGTGTGACTTGCCTTGCCTGCATGGCCTTACCTGTGTGTATGAAAAGCATTATACTGTATCGTGTGTGCGTGTGTGTGTGTGCGTGTGTGTGCGTGTGCGCGTGTGCGTGTGTGGTACGACTTGCCTGCCTGGCCTGGGCATGAGAACAGAAGCAACAGACAGCTCAGCAGGAGACACACGTCCATCTTCCGAGACCAGCCTTGTCCAGCAGCCCTGATACAGTGGCTGACCCCCCTCCTGCCAGAGGAGAGGAGAGGACAGAGATCAGAACAGAACCATATAGAACATCTGCACATCAACAGATCAGAACAGAACCATATAGAACATCTGCACATCAACAGAGATCAGAACAGAACCATATAGAACATCTGCACATCAACAGAGATCTTCGTTTGGCCTTACAATGAACACATATCAGACAGATACTGTACGCATTTGGCTGGACACGAAACAGTCTCAGACGAATGCCCATAATCCCATTGGCCTGCTTCTGTCCAACATTTACTGCCATTGATGCTCTCTTTCCCCACTCTACCCAGTCTACTGGTGAATAATGCTGCAAAGAACATGCTGGAATATGTTTCAATATAACTTGGTCTTTTGTTCATTTTTCGTTTGTCTTGGAACATGGCCATGGTCCTGGGTTGCCTAAAGTGGAAATGCTGTGGGAGTGTCTGTTGGAGCTGTGGGCAGGAGCTGTGTGTGCGCGTGTGTGTGTGTGTGTGTGTGTGTGTGTGTGGGAGTGTCTGTTTGGAGCTGTGGGCAGGAGCTGTGTGTGTGCATGTGTGTGTGTGTGTGGGAGTGTCTGTTTGGAGATGTGTGTGCGTGTGTGTCAGTGTTAATTTCGTCAGACGAGACGAGAGGAAATATGTTCATCAACTACCTTTTTTTTTCATGACTAAGACGAGACGATGACGAGACGGCAGTAATGTCCTGAAACACTGACTAAGACTATCTTAAGATGCATTATTGTTGACGAAAAAAGACGAGACTAAAATGTTTTGCATGAAATAAAAACTAAGATAAAATCTCCCTTCATGTTCGTCTACAAAATGAGAAGACAGAATATCTAGCTGTTATGTTTTCAAAATATTCCGAATGAGTTTATAAGCAACAGCTTTCCTGGAGGCTAGTCGTGCTGCTGCTGCAACCCTGTGGCTGCAACACGAAACTACATGGAACAAGAACACTGGAGATTTCTGCCAGAGTTAGCAAGCTAACTACCTAAGCTTTATGCCACAATGCTACATACCCAGAAGTTGAAGCTTCTCTCATACAAATTAACATCCCCCAGAATGTCCATACGAAAATGTTCAGCATGTAATGTCAACTATTCATCTAGTTAGACTGATGATGCAAAGTTTGCTAGCAAGTAAGCTAATATGGAAAGTTCGCTAGCAAGTTAGCTATGGCTAAGATGGAGAGTCTGTTTGGGGAATGTGTTGTGTTTGGGCGCATATCGCCATCTAGCGAGGCGGAGTAAAACATTAATAGTTTGTTCTACAACAGTGTTTCTCAAACTCTTTCAGTTTCAGGACCACTTAAATAACCCTAGCTAAAAAAAACTATACTATACTATACTTCAACAGTGGCCTATAATTAGTCTACACAATAGGCCTATTCACTGAACCACCTTGCTTATTGTCTTTGCACTTTACTTATTGTGTCAGAGGATTCATACTGTATGATTTAAATTGGCATATCTTACATAGACAGTGTTGCAGAACTGTTTGGATTTACATACAAGTTATATTGCAAACAACTCATCTATATTATATTTTACCACGTCTGCTCGCGGACCACTTGGGATAGCTTGCAGACCACCAATGATCCCCGGACCACACTTTGAGAAACACTGGTCTACGAATATGACAGTGGTCCAGTCAAATCTTTTACTGTCTATGGTCAAATCCCAGCCGAGCTATAACTGTAGCTCGACTTACCTGTGCATGTAAACATACTGACTGACAAAAAATCAGAATGAGTAATTATAACAGACGAGTAGCCCTGTGGACACACAATGTTGTTGGACAATTGAGATGTGTGAAACACTATTTGACTCAAATGGTAATCAGAAATAATTTGTTATAAAAAAATACTAAAATGTGTTGACTAAAACTGACTAAGACTAAGATACCTTTAGTTTTCTTTTCACTAAAACTAGACTAAAATGACAAGACTTTTAGTCGACTAAAACTTGACTAACAAAAATGATATTTGAATGACTAAATATGACAAAGACTAAAAAGGACATTTCGTCACAAGACTAAGACTAAATTAAAAATAGGTGATACAATTAACACTAGTGTGTGTGTGCATGTGTGTGTGTGTGGGAGTGTCTGTTTGGAGCTGTGTGTGTGTGGGAGTGTCTGTTTGGAGCTGTGTGTGCATGTGTGTGTGTGTGGGAGTGTCTGTTTGGAGCTGTGTGTGCGTGTGTGTGTGTGTGTGGGAGTGTCTGTTTGGAGCTGTGGGCAGGAGGGCCACTGTGAGTGCAGAGCTGCAGGTGAAATTCAGGAGAACAGGGAGTGTGATGCGGGCAGGTGGAGGTGGGGCTTAGCATTTTTTTTATGCCCCCAACATTGTCTTCAAGGCAGCGTTGCCTGGAAGGCACTAGGGTTAGTCATGGGTTAAGGTTAGGGTTAGGGTTGGGGTTAGGATTAGGCATGGGTTAAGGTTAGGGTTAGGGTTGGGGTTAGGATTAGGCATGGGTTAAGGTTAGGGTTGGGGTTAGGTTTAGAGTTAGGCATGGGTTTAAGTTAGGGTTAGGGTTAGGCATGGGTTAAGGTTGGGGTTAGGTTTAGAGTTAGGCATGGGTTAAGGTTAGGGTTAGGTGCCTTTAAGTCAGCGGTGGCAGCGCTGTCTGGAAGACGACGTTGGGGGCATAAAACACCATCGAGCATTGCTTAGCATCAAAGATGGGAAGTAACAAAGTACAAATACGTAATAAGTTTTCAGGTATCTGTACTTTACTTGAGTAATTACTTTTTACATTTCCACAGAGTGTGTCTGCGCTTGTCTGCTTGTGTTTGTGTTTGTGTTTAGTGCTAAAGGACTAAAACAGGAATGTGTGAAAACAACACAAAATGGAAACTACGACTAAAACAAACTATTGTAGTGAAGTCTAGTGTAGTGATAATCGACTAGTGTAGTGATAATCTAGATAGATAGATGGATACTTTATTGATCCCCAAGGGGAAATTCAAGATCTCTGACACTGAATTACATGGAACACACCCAGAACAACGTCTCGGTTCCCAAACATTAGAAAAGCCTGGACCCTGGGAAAGCAGGTGCCTGACTATGGGCTTAAGTCAACCAAACACACACACACACACACACATGCATCTACACACACACACACACACACACGCATGTACACACATACTCCTACTCATACACACACACATAGGCTTTTATCTTGATGGGGAACCAATAGAAAAACAAATATGTGATAGCATAACCTCACAGACACACCTAGAAGTTCATGTGAATGAATAATGTCCCTGGCATGTTTTAATAGCCCTGTATGGATAATGCATATTCACATATAAAACTGTGAATGCACAGCAAGCAACACGCAACACAACAGAAATAACTGTATGTTTGCACTACCCCTGTGTCAACATATCCCTCTGGACGCAAGGTCTAGCACATTCATGCTGTGTTTGTGGCGGTCTCTTGGGTAAGACTCTATTGTCCGGCCGCTCGTCACAGATAAGTCATTCAGATTGCTATTGTATGTGTGGTCAAGATTTACCCTGTCATGTAGACAGGCTGAACCATACTAAATCACACATGTGCAGAAGATCACCTCTGCGTGGATTTGGCCTTTTCATTTTATTCAACGTCAAGTAACCACACCGTTCTACATGACGTGTGAGCGATCTGTGTAATTTGGGAGGCTACACCATATAGACCATACCATTGGACTAAACCATTTTTTATCATGATGGTCATGGCCATGGGATTTGGCAGATGCATTTGTCCAAAGCAACTTAGAAATAAATACAATGCAATAGCTAAAAATGTTGGTAAGACTACATTAAGGAGAATAGCAATAATAAACCATAATGTCAATACATATTAATTTGATGTTTTGTATTGTATTTAAATACTGCTTATATAATTGATGTGATAGTTTAACTGCAATAATGCATGAATAACTATTTCAAAAACATGTTTTTGACCTTAAAATTTGGCCCTCAATCTGTATTGAGTGTTGGGATTGCCACTTTTGTGGTGCTTGGAATCCTATAAAATCGTTTTAAAATAAATACTGTCAATTTGATGGCTCAGAAATATGTGATTGTTCAATTAACATGTTGTTTTACTTAAAAATACAAAGTTTTTGCAACAGTTGGGTGTTTTTCAAAGTGTAACATATCTGTAAAGTGTCAGGACAATCAATGCCTTAATGAAAATAAATAAATATATATTTACTATAATATACAAACCATAACTCATAAGAAACGCTTAATGAACTAAGTGCATGCTGAACAGATAGCCTTCAGACCCCTGTGGAAAGGCCCAGAACTATTATAAAGAGATTGTGTTAAAGTGCTACATGTGGTCTGGATATCATTCACAATGCACAGAGGTTCTCATGAGAACTGCACAAGTGGCAATACAGGTGGGGGGGGGGGGGGGCATTACAGGTGTCTACAAAACACATGGGGGGGGGGGGGTTGTTAGGTATCACTGTAAGATGACACTGTGCATTATTAAAGTATCTATCTATCTATCTATCTATCTATTGCTGTATTTGAATGCATATTTGCATGTCTTGATGTGTCTCTTTGACACGTTCCTGTTTTATGTTCACACAAATCCATTACATAATCTCTGCCATGAATATGACAGTGCATGGCTCTGTGGTTAGTTTATTGTCGAACCTGCCTAACCCATTCTGACGAGAGGACGTTAATACTCCACTATCTGTAAATTATATATTATCTTAATCTGTGACAGAAATCTTAATAAGCTTATTAACAAGACAGAACAAAACAAGCAACATGCGATTGATGTGATAAACAGGCTAAACACGGGATCGTCACGACGAAAATCTGACGCAAATCACGGTGTGGTGATTACAGGCAATGTTATTAGAGAGCACAAGTGATTACTTGATTAGGCTACTCGAAATACAGACACGCGGCAGCGGTAGCGGGATATACTGATCCACTGCCTCTGAGTTTCGGGCGTTAATAATGGTAGTCATAGTGATATAGGCTGGATTATATAGATGAAACACTCATATCAAAGATATATTATTAACATAATGGCTGAAATAAAATCTTAGGCGTCCCTTCGCAAATGGACAGCTCACGTACCAGTTGGAGAAGCGCGCATCGCGCGCCACATCCTCTACCTCGCCGGTGGGCTTTGCGGGGATGCCTCCATCCATAGACTGCGCGCTTCCCCACTGAAACAAGCAGTCCTCCTGCCAGAACACCTCCAAAATTCGTGTGAATGAATCCAGTCTCTCTAAATGTTTCAGTGAGTCTAAAGCAGTGTAACTGTATAAGAAATCGAAAAACTAATTTGCTTGATTAAAATATCAGTGAACGTACTAACGTGATGAAAGTAGCCTATAGCCTATGCTGACGGCAGTCTTGTAAAGTCTGGCTGCTTGACAGCTAGGCTATTGAGTGAAACTCCAATGGAGCAGTTGCAACACCCCTCTATAACGTCAATCACCGAAACACACCTACTGTAACACACAATTTCATACCAGTGACATCCGTTCACGCAGAACGCAGCTTACACTTGTCATGTCCCTTGATTTCTTAGTCTTTTATTTTTGTTACATGTTAACAACAACAAAAAATAAATTGGACATTTGAAATACTACACTTGTTTATAATTATTAACATCGGGTGGGTGGATTCTAACTAAATTCGTACAGTGACAATAGACAAGCGTTTAAATAGACAAGTGTGGCATTTTGTCTGGATTCCTATCTCGTATGGCTCTAAGGTTTTATGTGAAGTAAGGACTGGTTATTTTATACATAGCCTATGCCATTGTAGCCTAATAGATTCCTGAAACCGGTCAGATCAGGTGTACCTCGATGGTGTTCCACTTCAGTGTTGGGATATTCGTGAGAGCAAGCTTTGTGCTTATGACGTAAGTGAGTAAGAGTCACACCCATGCATCTCCCTCTCTCTCTCTCTCTAATTCAAAATGCTATATTGACAGGACACGGTTGTATTCCTAAAGCAGTTATTACATAATACAATATATCTGGACTGGAACTATACACATCGATAGTTTTTCATAGTAAAAAATTATATGATGTAATATTTTTTATATGGTGTATTTGTGTGCATGCCTCTCTCTCTCTCTCTTTCAAATGAGTCTGCATGACTCTCTTAACTCTCTGAATGAGCCGATGAGCCAGGATGCCCTTCCTTACTTTGTGTCTGCATGAAATGAAAACAGCAACAGCCTTGGTGTCTGCTCACCACGTGCATAGACTAATGCAGTTTTTCCACCACTGTGCCGGGGCACACTAGTGTGCCGTGAGAGATCATCACGTGTGCCACAGAAAATTACCCAAATGTCACTCACTGGTCCAGAAAAGCAACTGTTGCATCAAAGAATTTATAACCACATGCTCTCATTGATTGTATGATTGCACTATTTGTATATATAACAGGGGCCTCATAGTGATATACGTATTTGAAATTGAAACATGATAAAAATTGAAAATTGAAACATGATTTCTTAATGTCTAGTGACATATCAGGGCCATTTTATGATTAATTGAAGCACATTTCTTACATACGGTTCCTTTGAAATAATGTTTCCAAACTTGTTTCAGTGGTTCATCAACTCGTAACAGGGTGAACGGCACTTCTGCATTCGCTTCGCGGCCCTCTATCAGCTATAACCACACTATGTAAGTTTGCCAGATCGGGTAGCGGATCTGTAGTTCGATGGAATGAGACATAAGAAACAACAAATGTGACTTGCATCTGATGTGACAATACATCATATTTTCATAAAATCATGCAACACACTCTATCTTGTCTGTGGACATCGTTATTTGCCAAGCTGGTGCTGGATAAACAAATAGTGTGCGTGCAACAGAGGGAAAGTTCTTTGGTGTTGCTTTAAAAGCCTGTACACACTATACACAGGACAGGTGTTAAAACACTCTATACACAGGACAGGTGTTAAAAGCCTGCACACTATACACAGGACAGGTGTTAAAACACTCTATACACAGAACAGGTGTTAAAAGCCTGCACACTCTATACACAGGACCGGTGTTAAAACACTCTATACACAGGACAGGTGTTAAAAGCCTGCACTGCACACTATACACAGGACCGGTGTTAAAAGCCTGCACTGCACACTATACACAGGACCGGTGTTAAAAGCCTGCACTGCACACTATACACAGGACCGGTGTTAAAAGCCTGCACACTATACACAGGACAGGTGTTAAAAGCCTGCACACTCTATACACAGGACAGGTGTTAAAACACTCTATACACAGGACCGGTGTTAAAAGCCTGCACACTATACACAGGACAGGTGTTAAAAGCCTGCACTGCACACTATACACAGGACAGGTGTTAACACACTCTATACACAGGACAGGTGTTAAAAGCCTGCACACTATACACAGGACAGGTGTTAACACACTCTATACACAGGACAGGTGTTAAAAGCCTGCACACTATACACAGGACAGGTGTTAAAAGCCTGCACACTCTATACACAGGACCGGTGTTAAAACACTCTATACACAGGACAGGTGTTAAAAGCCTGCACTGCACACTATACACAGGACCGGTGTTAAAAGCCTGCACACTATACACAGGACAGGTGTTAAAAGCCTGCACACTCTATACACAGGACAGTTGTTAGAGTGAGGGGAGTGAGGTTTACCAACGTTCCACAAGCACAGCTAAGCTAGCTGGCATCCGTTACACATACTAAATTAGGGAAGTGTTTCTAAGTCATTAAAATACTTTATAAAAGGATTCCAAAGATGGCTGTGAGAAGGCACGGTTCCAAATTCATTTATAGCATATCCCAACAACAGGAAAGAATTTACATGTTAAAGGTAAAATCACATGCAGCACTACCAATGTGGTTTACTTGATCAAATGTCCCTGTGGGAAAGCCTATGTAGGTAAAACATGCCGGGCCCTGAAGATAAGAATAAGTGAACATAGGAGTAACATCAGAAACAACAATGAAAAGAGCCCTTTGGTGGTTCACTTTAACCAATCAGGACACCCACTTTCAACCTTGAGATTTATAGGGATAGTCATGTAAAACAACACCGCAGAGGAGGAGACACACAGACAACCTGCTTCTAAAAAGAGAGGTCTTCTGGATCCACCACCTGGGAACTTTGGCCCCAAGGGGCTCAATGAAGATTTGGACTCAGACCCTTCCTCTAATATTGACTGTAAACAATATTTGCATTGAGTTCTGAATTTTACATGATGAACTCTATTTATTGTAGATGATTGTATCTTCAGACATGCTTGTGTTATTGTAATGTTTTTATTTGGCTTTAGTCACGCCAAGAGCTTGCATGCTGTACCTGCAAGGGTTAATGAATCACTGAGCTGACTCCACCCCTCTAGACAGGTGATTTAGATCATGTACCAAGCCTGTGTTTGCAAGTGAATCTGAGGAAGACCGCAAGGTCGAAACGTCATGTGCCAAATGAGAAAATAAACTCAACAAAAGGATACCAAAGAGTGTGCAAACTTTTTTCCTAAAAAACTATTCCAGTTGAGTACCTGTAGCTACATGTAGCTGGTACATATCTGTGTAGTGCATACTGTGTGAACTTCCTTCCCAACACCATAAGAGTTGTGCTAGTAAGAGAGCCAGCAGCATGCTTGACTCCCGAATCCAAGGTGCTGCTGTTTGTGGGTTTGAGTCCGGGCGAGTGCAGGGCTGAGCCGTGCAAATCAGCACAAGGCATTGGTGCCATGACCCAGATCAGGAGTGAGGTTTAGACATGAACACACAATTTGTGTTGAAAAGGGGAAGTGGGGGCTACATGTGTACCATAAAGTAGCAAAAGTAGCATTACCACAACACAAATCTTTGGGCCATTTGCTCAACCCAGCACAACCTTGCAGCAAGTGCCGCTTGTAAGCCATGTCTTTTTTATTCAATGTATTTCATTTTTAAGTTTTTTATTTTGAAGTAATCCAAAAGTATTCAAATTACGTTACATTATTTTTATAATCCAATAGATTACTGATTACAAAAAATTATGTGTAGTCTGTACTACTCTGTAATGGATTACATTTCAAAGTAACCTGACCCAACACTGGCTTGATTTTCAACATTCTTTTAAAGACAGGTGAAAACATTTGTTTTTCATCATGGAAGACAGACAGAGAATGAACAAGTTAGGTAGAACAGAGAACACCTGTCAGGACCTTTTTATAATCAGTTTTCAGGCTGGTGCACATCCGTAAGATAATCAGCCGATAAGACTCAATGAGATTCCATCTGGCTTATTTCCATTTAACATATCACAACATGATGTAGGCACATGGCTACTGCCTGATAAACACATCACAATATGATGTAGGCATGTGGCTACTGCCTGATAAACAGGCCCTTCAGGGGCTTCCCCATCACTTTTCGCAGGGTTATTGCACAATCTATGTTTCTTGACAACAAATATACAATTCAGAGACTATTGGTAAAGACGGAGAGCTATCCTGTTTGGCAGCCTAAAAGAAGTAACTTGAAACTCTGAGGCTGGCATAACATGTCTGAGTGAAAGGAGGAGTTTATGCCAGTATTATAAATGACCATAAATATTGAATAATATGGCGAGGCGAGCCTACTTGATTTTATATTTCAAAATCTGAAAGTCCATGTCTACTCCACGTCTAGGGCCTACAACCTGGTTTTTTGTTGTTGCTTTTTTTACATAATAACCTGGCGCCGTTTGCGCAATTTAGTGGCAAAATGAAGGTTTTTAGTGGAAGCATTATTTGACTGCGCTTCTTTTCGCTTCTTGACCATGATGAACACACCTTTTTTGAACTCTTGTTGTGTAAAGGCGGAAGTTGAGCTTGTTACTTGCTATGGTTACTTGCGAGGCTGGTTGTTTATTAGCTATTTAGCCATACCCTGGGAAGGAATTTGTCATTATTATGCTACATTCCTCAACACTTTAACAACGCCCTTACTTACAATGACTAACATTTACCCGCAAAGAGCTGTCTGAATTGCGTTGTGTTACGTCTTACTCAGAGTTGTTCTTTCAGTAGGTAAACACACAAGGCTGCTTTCAGATTCAAACTTAGCTAATTTAGCCATTACCTCTTCATATCATAACCACTATGCTGAGCACGTTTGAAACTCTTGTCCGGCAGTTGAGGAACTTTTCCTCAGTGTTCGAGATCACCAGTGGGATTTGCCTAGCGATTTTAACATCGGCGAGCGTGTGCATATTCACGAGTATCCTCGATGTCCCTGTCCTCTCCTTGGGTGTCGACTCCAGCGTCTTTACCAGTGGTCATGGTGAGAGTTTTTGCCTTGGTCTCCTCTATTAGGGTTCAGCTGTTTGCCATGTTGTCAACATAACCCCTTACAACATATACAGTGAGTGCGTCCTTCATGGGAGCCACTGTTGTGAAATTAGCCTACAGCTTGATTTGCTGTATGAAGCATATTATTAAAAGTATATGTATGTGAGTGCTTTACATTAACATTGCTTAATTTGCTCTTATAAGGTTACTGCTAATACACTGCACATACTTATATTTCATTTATACTACTCTAAACCACCTTCTGAAAACAACTGTATACTACTGTCTACATTGCACTATATCTTTTGCCCTGTCTATGCACTTTACATTGCACTTTTCTACTTTTTTTGCACTTCTGGTTAGACACAAACTACATTTCTTTGTCTCTGTACTTGTACTCTGCACAATGACAATAAAGTTGAATCTAATCTAATCTAACTTGAGGTTAGCAGAGAAATAACAGTAGAGGGTTTTTGGCACACGTTGAACTGGTTCTACGTAGTGTGCTACAAGTATGGTATTTGCTGACAGTCCCGGTTTCTCTCGCCCCCCCCCCCCCCCTCATGGTAGTGCCCAAGCTGCTGAGCTATCCCTTCATCCACTGTGATGTGCTGCATCTGATGACGAGTGCGGTGGTGCTGGTGGCGTTCAGCAGTGCCGTGGAGAAGGGCGTCGGGACCGTGCGCTTCCTCGCCCTCTTCCTGCTCCTCTCCACGGCCACAGGCCTGCTCTTCGCCCTCCTGGCGCTGGTGGTCTTCCCAGAACCCTCCGAGGCGCGCGTGGCGATGGGTCTGGTGCCCGTCGCTCTGTCCCTGCTGGGCATGGTCACCATCAGCTCCCGCATGAAGAGGGCCTTGTTGCTCGGCGTCGGCGTTCCCACGGCAACCCTGCCCTGGATCGTCCTGCTTGCGGTTACCCTGGTCATCCCTGGCATGGTGCTGCTGTGTAATGCCACGGCCATCACCGTAGGAATCATCTGTATCCTTTGTCCCTGCATGATGAAATAATGTTTTGCTTTCTTGTGAGTGAGTTAGTCATGTGTAGACTGGATATCTCAAAACCACTGTGTGCTGTTGGGCAAATATCTGATGTTGTCTGAACTTTGAGTGTCCCTGAGTCCTTCACCATCAGCCCCAACACACCTTTATAGAGCTATGATGCTGATCAGTTATGATGGAGCAGGTAAGCAGTAGGCCTATGTCTGCACAGTCAGCAATCCAAACAAAATAAGTGGTGTCGTTGAGCAGACCAGACATAAAAATGTTACCAGAGCTGTTCCATAAGTGGTGTGGTTGAGCAGACCCCAGACATAAACACGTTACCAGAGCTGCCCCTTGTCTTCCTTAAGTGGTGTGGTTGAGCAGATGGGAAAGGCTGGCTCTCTCCGCTGGAGATGTCGGAGTCCAGGGCTTCGCTGCTGGAGAAGAGGATGCCCCTCAGGCTGCTGAAGAGGATCATGGGAGTGCGATTCATTCCGGCGTCTGCCGAGGAGAGAAAGGAGATTCTGCACGCACGGTGAGTAACACAGGTGGTGCTTTGATCACAATGTCACTGATTTTACATACATAGCTGCCTTATAAGTAACATGGCAAAAGAGTTCAATATTATGGCTTTATCATGTGGTGTTCAGAGTATTTATGTACATCTGTGTACCACTACACACTACAGCAGTTTTCATTAAACACACTCAATTTGTATTTAGACACAGATACAATATTAATACAATACATTATCTTAGAACAATCTGTACTTAAAACCTATAGAATCTACGCCTTTTGTGTGTGACTGACCAGAGGTCATGACCTCTCACCCTTCACCTTTACCCCCTGCAGGTGTAATCCTCCTCCTGGCTCCTACCCCGTTCAGGTGTATGCCCCCGCCCCCACTGCACCCTCCACCAATCAGACGCACGGCATGTATGAGGGCTGGTCCCACTCCGCCTACTCCCAGCAGAGCCCGTCCCCCTTCCCTGGCACACACGCAGCGCCATACGGGCTCAGTCAGACACACGGGCACAGCTCTGCAGGAGATGGGCATGGGCACAGTCATCATGGGCATGGACATAGTCATGACGGCTACGGGCACAGCTATGAAGGTCATGGACACAGTCATGACGGCTACGGGCACAGCTATGAAGGTCATGGACACAGTCATGAAGGTCATGGACACAGTCATGAAGGTCATGGATATGTCCATGGTCAGTATGGCCACTACGCAGGGCAACCTGTATTTAGTCAGTTTGGACACGGTTTGGGAGCAGCTGCATATGGTCAGCATGCGGCCAGCGCGTCGTATGCTGCTGGTGGCGCTGCGTACCCAGCGGAGAGGGCATGGATGCCGCCCAGTGCCCCCGTGCCACCTCATCTCAGCTCTGGGGTAGGCACTGCTGCTGCCCCCACTCTGGCTCACAATCCAGAACCTCAGAAGGAGAACTAGGCACGGAACATTCCAGAACACCCTGGCCATGAGAACAAACATTCTAGAACCCTCTCCAGAGGCATGGGTCTAAAGGTTCTAAAGCACTACAATCAGAAGACTATTGCACTGAAACGGTGACTGGTAAGCAGGACAGGATGCCATATCACGTCACTATGACGCCCCATCTTGTGGAGCTGAGTCTGTGGGACTCTTTCTGCCACAACAAGAGCAAATTTGAATGTCCAATTTCCTACATATTTTTGCTGTCTAGCTTTCCTACATTTTTAAATAAATTAATTATCATTATTGAGGACTGTGTATTTTAATATATTGTATTTTTTATAAGTGTTTTTTTCTACAGTGTGTTTATGTTTGATTCTTAACACCCTATGTTCATCTGTAATCGGTCCAAGTGTAAAACATGTCTGATCGGTGTGATTTGGGTGGAGAAACCCTTTAAGAAAGTAAAACATCTGTCAGATTTGCTGACACCTCCATGAAAGAGAACATAAGTGAAGAAAGTGTTAATGTGTCAGTGTGTATTGCCTATAGGAAGGCTTTATGTTAAAAGGTCTCACTGCCAGCAACAGAGATACTGCTGGAAGGGATAGGAGTAGAATATTGAGGTATGACCTCTGTTGAACAGAAGACTAAAATAGCTCAACAGGAGACTAAAATAGCTGCCGAAACACTCTGGTCAGTTCCTCTGGTTTTCATCTCTTTGGCTTCCTCTTTGTGCTGTTGCTTTCCAGCGGTCAACACCCAACTACCAGCGGCTAACACCTCAGCACACACACACACACACATTTACATAGATTCCAGTTCATACTTCCTGTACACACTCAATGTGATAACTAAAAAGAGGAGGCGTGGCAGAGTCACCATCCTGAGTAATGCATTGGTTGCCATGGTTCATTGGTTGCCATGGTTCATTGGTTGCCATGGTTCATTGGTTGCCATGGTTCATTGGTTGCCATGGTTCATGGGCTTTGTGGTTACATTTGCCCAGTTTAAAATGTTCTTAAGAAAATGGAGGATAAATGTTTTTCATCCGTCAATCAACTAAATAAAACAGAAATGTTAAAGAAGTTCCTTAACTCAAATTGTAAACTCAAAGCTATAGCTGACCAACATCTTCATACAGACAGTAACACTCATACTATCTTATTGTACCCATTGATCCTGTAAAAGTGTGGATGTGTGATACCCGTAAGAGGGTAAATGTGTGATGGGGCAGCCGTGGCCTACTGGTTAGCGCTTCGAACTTGTAACCGGAGGGTTGCCGGTTTGAACCCCGACCAGTAAGAAACGGCTGAAGTGCCCTTGAGCAAGGCGCCTAACCCTTCACTGCTCCCCGAGCGCCGCTGTTGAAGCAGGCAGCTCACTGCGCCGGGATTAGTGTGTGCTTCACCTCCCTGTGTGTTCACTGTGTGCTGAGTGTGTTTCACTAATTCACGGATTCGGATAAATGCAGAGACCAAATTTCCCTCACGGGATCAAAAGAGTATATATACTTATACTATATATATTGATCCCTTAAGAGGGTGGATGTGTGATGCGGATCAGGCTCAGAGTGTGCTGTGATGCAGATCAGGCTCAGAGTTGGCTGTGTGATGCGGATCAGGCTCAGAGTTGGATGTGTGATGCGGATCAGGCTCAGAGTTGGATGTGTGATGCGAATCAGGCTCAGAGATGTGCAGGGTCAGACTGGGAACAAAATTCGGCCCTGGCAATTTTCTCCTGGACCCCCCCCCCCCCCCCCATAAATAACAAACACCCCATATTATGCTGTAGCAACACTTCATAAACTGAACCCAAACATTAAACATTTAGATTTGAGATCACAATAACACGGGGGTCCGGGGGTGTCTCTCCGGGATTTTTCTTTTTAAATTCTGGTTGCTAATCACACCATTTTAAAGTGATTTGAGAGGGACATGATTCAGGGATAGGCAAGACAGAAAAGTATACCCTACTGAACATGGACATCGTCATAGTTGACAGAAATTACGTTTTGTGCCAACATGTTGTAGAAACACAACCACAGCCTTAATTTGATGCAAATCTCCTTTACTTTGGTTATAGTCCGCGATTCACATTAACTGTAGGCTATCACCACAAGTGTATAGCCTACTAAACGTTTTTGCCCAAGTTTGTGTGCCGTCATCACATTTTGCAATATTAGGCTACTTTCGTTACTAACCTACCAGTTGATGGCCTACTTTACCTGCCTTTTTACCTGCATCGACTCGCGAATCGCGATTGATTGTGCATCTAATGTAACACTCGGTGGAGAGACTTCCACTTTCCAAGTTTCACTTTCACTGTCGTTGTGAGCTAAAAGGCTAGGCCTACTACAGTATGGGGAATACTTTGAAGTTCCTTTTGAGTAGGATCAGCTCCAAAAATTAATGGATTTTCTTTAACCTGTGCTATACTTTTCCACCAAGTTGTGCGAAAATTGTAGACTACCCGTAGTTTATTTTTATGTTGACAGAACCGCAGCCTACATGGTGCAGTAAAAGGAAGCTCTTGGTAGCGCGTGCAACTAACGTCTATAAAAACAATATATTTATGGAATAAAACTAGACATCTGGTTGCTGTTTACGGTTAAACTGTGATGATGTGAACACCAGCCAGCGGAGGGCACCTAATTGGCTACCATGCACTCGTAGGCTATTCCCCACAAACCTAGCGGCTGCTTGGACAAATCCACTTGAGGGGTGGGGCAGGGGGGCGCGATCGTAACACACACTGAACGTATCATGAAGAGGCCAAAATGATTGACCTGTCACCCCCCAAGCCAAATGGATGCAACTGCATTTATAGGCTAGGCCTATGCCTACATGACGGGCCGCAAATAGGCTAAATAACGTTTTTAAAAAAATAAAAACAATTCCCGGAGGCCACCGGGCATTTGCATTTGCCCGGTTGTACAGATTACCAGTCCGAGCCTGGAGTTGTGTGATGCGGATCAGGTGCGGATCAGGCTCAGAGTTGTGTGATGCGGATCAGGTGCGGATCAGACTCAGAGTTGGATGTGTGATGCGGATCAGGCTCAGAGTTGTGTGATGCAGATCAGGTGCGGATCAGGCTCAGAGATGTGTGATGCGGATCAGGCTCAGAGTTGTGTGATGCGGATCAGGCTCAGAGTTGTGTGATGCGGATCAGGTGCGGATCAGGCTCAGAGTTGGATGTGTGATGCGGATCAGGCTCAGAGTTGTGTGATGCGGATCAGGTGCGGATCAGGCTCAGAGTCGTTGTGATCTGGATTCGCAGCTGAGGAAATCACTGTCTTTATTCAGCAATCTCAACATTGCAAAAAGTTCAGGTGTGACTGAATCTGTATCTTATGTACAGTAGCACAGCCCCTGGATTAACTAGTGTTGCACACTGGACGTCCTGAGGGAAACTTGATGGCTAAAATATAATGAAAACTGAACTGCCTGGCTGACAAAATGGCAGAATTCAGTGTTTTCAGAAATGCCCAAATGTGACGGGAACAAGAAAGTGCTAAATATGGTCATTCATAGCCAAGTACAAGTGGAAGTCTCCTTGTTCAAAGCGGAACAGAAACAACAGGTCAATTATTTCCCTTTTATTGCATTCATACAGATGTCATTAGCATAAAGGCAGGAACTAAACACTTCCTCGTCTCCCCCCTTACCCTCACAACAGCTGCTTGCATCATCTATGTTTACATAATATATTACCAAATCCATATTTCACTGTATGTTTAGATGATATTCCCAAATGCATGTTTCACTGTATGTTTACATGATATATTCCCAAATGCATGTTTCACTGTATGTTTACATGATATATTCCCAAATGCATATTTCACTCGTATACACGTGCAGGGCAGAGCTGTTCTGCTAATGACAAACAAAGATAAAAACAGGCGGAGAGGAAGCAGAAGCATAGTCCAAATAGTGTAATAAAGTTTAGAGGCCACATGGACACTTCTCTCCATTGTGACACCACCACGTATGTTTAAGGCAGTCATACATGGGGAACACAACTTCACACAGAAGTATACGCATGCCTGTCAGCCATCTGTGGAACACGACACACATAATAGAGCACCAGTGCCTTCCACCTGCGGCTATATAGTCTGCTAATCACACTTACATACAGTCTTCCACCTGTGGCTATATAGTCTGCTAATCACACTTACATACAGTAACCTGCAGCTATATAGTCTGCTTATCACATTAAACCTTTTGTCTGACAACCCCCCCCAAAAAAAAACACTGGCCAAGTCCCACGACCCCCTTCCCTCCAACCGGCAGAGCAAGGCTGTCAACACCAAAGGCACTGTGAATGGAGAACATGGGAAACCATGGCGATACAAACATCTCTTTGTAAGCCGAAGACTGATCATAGAGAATCACAGGTGGTCCAGATAGCAGGTGACTGTAGGCCAGATGGCATTGGGAATATAGAGTCCAGGTGAAAAAACAACCACCTCTGTGTAGATGACCACTTATTGCATCAGAAACAGTGGCTGAGAGTAGTTGTGCATATCAGGGGTCAGATGCCATGGAAACATCATGGTGACCCAGGGAGAAAACGGCCAACTGTCTCTATGCATGTGGACATCATGATGACCCAGGGAGGAAACGGCCGACTGTCTCTATGCTTGTGGACATCTACTAAACCCCTCAGTGAGACTGAACCCAGACGGAACCAGATCCTTCCCAGAGTCCTCTGCTGCCTGAGGTGGGTGCGGCCAGGCGGAGACGTCCTGAGCCACCTCAGCTCCACACGTCCTGCGAGTAGCGTCCTTTGGTCATCAGGCGCTTGTAGTAGTCCACCGCCTGGGTGTGGGTCAGGCCCCCCACCTCCTCCGCCACCTGGTGCAGGGCACTCTGCACATCACGCGCCATGTTACGGGCGTCCCTAAGGAAACAACAGCCATGTTACAACAGCCATGTTACAGGCGTCCCTAAGGAAACAACAGCCATGTTACAGGCGTCCCTAAGGAAACAACAGCCATGTTACAGGCGTCCCGAAGGAAACAACAGCCATGTTACGGGCGTCTCTAAGGAAACAACAGCCATGTTACGGGCGTCTCTAAGGAAACAACAGCCATGTTACGGGCGTCTCTAAGGAAACAACAGCCATGTTACGGGATACCGTCCCTGAGGGAGCATGTTACGGGATACCGTCCCCTATGTCTAACCTCTTACGTGTCACTTAATATCCATTTCATCACTCACCCACACACGTAGAGATGAGCATTCTGAGAGTGGATCACTCACCCACCCACACACACACACACACACACTCACTCACCCACACAAACACGTAGAGATGCACATTCTGAGAGTGGATCAGTCTCCACACACACACACACTCACCCACACACGTAGAGATGAGCATTCTGAGAGTGGATCACTCACCCACCCACACACACACACACTCACCCACACACACACGTAGAGATGAGCATTCTGAGAGTGTATCAGTCTCCACACACACACACACACTCACCCACACACGTAGAGATGAGCATTCTGAGAGTGGATCAGTCTCCACACACACACACACACACACACTCACCCACACACGTAGAGATGAGCATTCTGAGAGTGGATCAGTCTCCACACACACACACACACTCACCCACACACGTAGAGATGAGCATTCTGAGAGTGGATCAGTCTCCACAGGTGC
>NC_055961.1:2176971-2211971 GCF_018492685.1 Alosa sapidissima
AGAACGCTCAAATATGATCAGGTTATGTAAGTAACTATGGTAACATAGGCTCTGAACTGAACTGGGTATGTAAACCCAGAGTAAACGGTAAACCTGGGATTTCAGTTCCAGAAAGCTCAAAAATTATCAGGCTATGTAAGTAACTATGGTAACATAGGCTCTGAACTTAACCTGGTAGGGGGTAGGTTTTGTTCAGGTTATGTTGAAATTGTTGTATTGTTTGGAAAAATACGGTGCTCTTCGTTTCGCCGGTTTCACTCATTGTTTCGACTCTCAATAGATGATTAGTTCGCCGTGAACGCGCACAACTCTAGGTTATCTAACACAGGGTTGATTGAACTAACTGGTAACCGGTGTTTTGGAACCGACAGCTCGGGTTTAGTCGCCACAGGTTCAGACAACCCAGAGGTTAAGTTTTATCTCAGTGTTTGTTAAACCTCCTTTCTGGAATACCCCTCTGGTACAATGCCTGAAGTAAACAAATAAACAACACCCAGCTCATGGGGTATTCCAAGTCCGTGGTTTAGTGACAAATCTGGTGATGTTAACTCAGAGTGGTGAATTAAGTGGTTTACATTGGGTTAAGTTAACTCAGAGTGGTAAACAAAGTGGTTTACATTGGGTTAAGTTAACTCAGAGTGGTAAACTAAGTGGTTTACACTGGGTTTTTGGAGACCTTGCTGGCACTCAACCCACAACCGAGTGGTGTCATATAAGCCACAGATAGCTTGTTAATACAACTGAGTGGTGTCATATAAGCCACAGATAGCTTGTTAATACAACCGAGTGGTGTCATATAAGCCACAGATAGCTTGCGCTTAATACAGGGGTCCAGTTTCATTTCAGTGCAATTGAATGAATACTCTTTCAGTTCCTTCCATTAATTGTAAGAATTGTATGAATTGCTCCAATACAACGTCTGGAAGGTTTATAAGTAACATTCATCAGTAAAATGTAAATAGTATCTTTCCATGTGTGCTTTAAACTACCCTAGAGGCCAGACAGAATATTTTACCCCTGCCCACAGGCTTCTGAATAAAACTGAGCTGCCTACGTCAGGCTTATAGCTTTAAACAGGGTTTTGAATAGAACTGTGCTGCCTACGTCAGGCTTACATAGCATTGAACAGTCTTGAAACCTAATCTCACTCAGAAGCTCTGCGTAGAAATAGACAGTCATGGTGTTGAACACAGAATACTACAGAACACAGAGATAAGGCTCCTTAAGATAACAAAGGCAGCGTTTAAAATAGGCCTGTGCACAGCCATCAGTCATCTCACCACCATGGCAGAAACACAATGAACACCTGAAGACATCATTAACACAAAGGAACACCCCTTCAAAGACATGTATAACACAATGGAACACCTGTCGAAAACCTGTATTTAACATTCCTCCTGCCTCCGGCACCGAGACGGCAGTATGAGTCAGAGACGCCCATTCTAGTGGCCAGAGCAGGACTACGAGACGCCCATTCTAGTGCCCAGAGCGCATGCAATCAGGGGCTGCTTCACCTTTATTTGTGATCACTAATAATCTGATGTGTATTTATATATCTCTCGTGATTATTTGTCATCACTCGTGATTGTTTGTGATCTCTAATGATCTGATGTTTATCTATTAACCTCTCATGATTATTTGTTTGTTTGTTCTGTTTGACAAACGATCACTCTTTTGCTCATTTTTATGGTCAACAAGCTAAACAGACTGTGCTCTATACAGGAACACATCATAGTCCAACACTCCTAGAGCATATTCTGACGACCGTAATTATTTGTAAAGGTCACTTATATTTTGGTAAAGTCTCACAGGATTGGTGAATTTGCAGGAAAGCATAACATCCATACTGAGTTCCTTCTACAGCAAGTGTTTTAACAGTGGTGTGGAGCCTCCTGCTGGACCACAGAGGCCTTGCAGGAGGTTTCACTGAAAATCACTATTTAAAGGTAAACTATGCAGTATTGGCAATTTCCTCGCTGTTTTCTCGGTTTTTGCTTCTTTTTCGCTGGCTCTGTCATGACGAATGTCTGAGAAACTCCATCACTACCTTGTTCTAGCCGGTGCCTGGCGTGTATGTGTATTTGAATGCAGTAAAGCAATTTGTTACACTCGTTATACTTCCTGACACTGAGGCCATCAGCCCGCCGGCCCACAGTTGCAAGGGTGGTTTTTCCGCTCACAGGCGCAAGGGGGAAGCGAGACGGCCACCAATCAACCCGAAAAAAGTCATATAACCATTCCAATGACTCCGAAGCTGTTATGTTAAGGTAAATTGAGCTAAAAAACCTGCAAATTAAGCTAAAAAAGCTGCATAGTTCGCCTTTAACACATTTCCACATGTCCATGTACTAATTATTGTTTGTGAATAATCAAAATCATGCTAATCATCTTGCCCACCCCACCCCACCCCACTAGCGGTACCTTGCCCTCAGGAGAGGCGGACGCCATCTTGCCCACCCCACCCCACCCCACCCCACCAGCGGTACCTTGCCCTCGGCAGAGGCGGACGCCATCTTGCGCAGCATGTCCTGCTCCTGGGGGTCGGTGGCGTACTGGGCGAGCTCGTACAGCACGTTGGTGCGAGGCGGACTGGTGATGTCCAGGTAGTGGGTCAGCGCCGTGCGGTAGGAGCAGGGGCAGGGGAACGGGTGCTTCTTATTGGACTCCTCTGAAACAGGGACACAGGGACACGGATACATACGCTACGCATCACAGGGACACAGATACATACGCTACGTATCACAGGGACACTGATACATACGCTACGTATCACATATAATCGCATATTATACTAGTATTATAGTAATATACACGGATCTATATAATACACTAATCTATATACCAACAGTGTTTCAGTATTCTATATTTCCAAATTCAGTATTTCAATAGTATTCTATTCCTGTAATATTTATATATAACATATTACTACAATAATTACATAGAGCAATACAGCAATTTGAATTGAAATGAATGGAGAGAGACAGGGCCAGACAGAGACAGATTTTAAAAACATGTGTTAAAACCTATGTGTAATATTTTAGTAATATGGCCCTGTGAATTAAAACCTATGTGTAATATTTTAGTAATATGGCCCTGTGAATTAAAACCTATGTGTAATATTGTAGTAATATGGCCCTGTGAATTAAAACCCATGTGTAATATTTTAGTAATATGGCCCTGTGAATTAAAACCTATGTGTAATATTTTAGTAATATGGCCCTATGAATAATTTTGTAATGTGGCCCTGTGAATTAAAACCTGTGTGAGCTGAACAGAAGTGACTAACACAGCACTAGACCCTGGAGGAGGCCAGACTCCAGTACTACACATGAGGCTGACATCCTGGTGTGACTCAGTACGGGCCTTTGTTTTCCTGTGAGTGAGTGAGTAGGGTTGGGCTATCTGGGACAGAGATGAGGGCTTTGTTTTCTTTCTGTGTGTGTGTGTGTGAGTGTGTGTGTGTGTGTGTGTTTGTGTGTGTGTGCGCGCCTGTGTGTGTGTGTGTGTGCGCGCCTGTGTGTGTGTGTGTGTGTGTGCGCGCCTGTGTGTGTGTGTGTGTGTGTGTGTGTGTGTGTGTGCGCGCCTGTGTGTGTGTGCATGTCTGTTGGGGTGTGTAAGTGTTTGTGAAGGAGATGAAGAGTCTTGGTACATATTTGTCTCACTGTTTGTGTGTGTGTTTATTTGTTTGTTTGTTTGTTTTGTATGTGTGTGTGTGTGTGTGTGTGTGTGTGTGTGTGTGTGTGTGTGAACTTGTGCCAACACGAAGTTAAAAACACACACCCATATCAACGACTGAATCAGAACACACATACCATCCAGGTTAAAAACACACACCCATATCAACGACTGAATCAGATCACACACACACACACACACACACACACACACACACACACACACACACACAGACTCACACACACACCCACACACACAGACTCACACACACACACACACACACACAAACACACACACCATCCAGGTTGTTGAGGGAGATCACCGTGTCCAGCTCCACGGTCAGCACTTCTCCCAGTCTGGTTACCAGGGCGACGTCATTGGTGGGGTACACTGCCACATGGTCTCCTGCATCATACCTGCATCAAATGCTTCATTAGGCAGCCATAAAAGAGTCTGTGTGTGTGTGTGTGTGTGTGTGTGTGTGTGTGTGTGTGTACCTGATTTTGGAGCCTGACCTGTGTGTGTGTCTGTGTGTCTGTGTGTGTGTGTGTGTGTGTGTGTGTGTGTGTACCTGAGTTTGGATCCTGAGATGTCCAGTTCCAGGTGCATTAGGTGGCGTTCACCTCCCTTATTCAGCTTGCGGTTGGCAGTGACCTCGGCCAGGAATGGATTCTTGGCATCGAAAGGCCTTTAAGCAAGACATAATGTACTGTATGTTACATTCTGAATTAAATATATATTTCCAGGTAATATGCAAAAACAAATCTACATTAGAGATAAAGTTTACTATGCAGAAGAGACCTTAGCAATAAATACTACAACTAATACTACTATGCAGAGGAGACCTTGGGTAGTAAATACTACAACTAATACTACAATGCAGAGGAGACCTTAGCAATAAATACTACAACTAATACTACTATGCAGAGGAGACCTTAGTAGCAATAAAAACTATAACTAATACTTCTATGCAGAAGAGACCTTAGGTAGTAAATACTACAACTAATACTACTATGCAGAAGAGACCTTAGGTAGTAAATACTACAACGACAGTATTGTTGGGTAGATGGATACATAGAGAGATGAGTGGATGGATAGAGAGAGAGATGGATGTAGGGATGAATGGATAGAGAGAGAGATGGATAGAGAGAGAGAGATGGATGTAGGGATGAATGGATAGAGAGAGATCGATAAATATAGAGAGAGATAGATGGATGGATGGATGGATAGAGAGAGAGATGGATAGAGAGAGAGAGATGGATAGAGAGAGAGATGGATGTATAGATAGAGAGAGAGGTGGATGGAGGAGTGCAGTAACTCACGGTCTCTGGGTCTGGTAGCTCCTGAGTCGTGACATCTCACCGGTGAACACCTGGGTCATGGTGAGGTCACTGTGGGTCACCAGCTCAAACTGACGCACGCTGTGGGTGGACCAACACAAATCAATTCACTTCATCGCACAGAACAGATCCCGAGTGTGAAACTAACCCGAGGGTAACATGATATATATACTACGGTATGATATATATACAAGTGTAAGCCCAAATACTGATAGATAGATAGATAGATAGATAGATAGATAGATAGATAGATAGATACAGTTGCCAGTGGACTTGATGTTAGTAAAATAACTCTACTCATATCTGACCAAACCACAGGTATAATAATGTAACTTGATGCTTGACTGCGCTCTTGACTGCGCTCCTGCGTGTGTGTGTGCGTGTGTGTGTGTGCGTGTGCGTGTGTGTATTTGTATACTCACTTCACATGTCAGCTGGTATTACAGAAAAAGCATTGTTTTCTCAGTCGCTTTGGTGCTTTTCTCACATCACTATTAACATTTGCACAGCAGTTAGTACATTTCTCAAAACAATTAGTGCAAACTGCAAAACCTAGTGGATAACCTGCAAAAGCATGTCACTTGCACAAAATGGATAGTCCATTCCTCAAAAGCAAGTATTTATATCAATGAAACTGCCAGTGTCATCAAAATGAGAAGTCTTGACACCATCGTTTATGAACAAGATAGTCAAATGGCTTTGTCATGTTTTCATTAGGCCTACGACAGTTTATGCTCTCAGTGTTTTCACATGCAAAAAAAGGTCACAACTCGGTGACACTACCTGAACATGCTCAAGACAGCACTATACAGTACTTGTACAGACATTTGAAAACTACAGTAAAGTTACACATTGCTGCAGCTAGGGGAGTAAGTGAGTACAAGACACTGAATATGTACGTTTCACAATTTTACTGTATGTGCTCTTTGCAATTCTACAGCATTGTGACAGAATTTGATAACTACTGTAGTTCACCAATTTTGTATGTAATGACTCAAGCAATGAAATGAAGACTATTAGTTTTATTGGGAACGACTATTCAGCATCCATAAGTATAGTTAATTTAGACTGACATGACAAAGCAACTGATACATGTTCAAAAGCATTTGCAATTTGTTCAGAGGAAGGAGAAATTGCTACTATGATGTGCACAAATGACTAAATGTTGTGGAGGTTGAACTAATAGTTATGAGAATTTTCATTCTGATCTGAGAAAAGCACCAAAGCGACTGAGAAAAACTGTAAAGTGGGTGAGATTATGCCTGCACTGATCTGGGACCGGGGAAGAGTCCAAAGTTAACTTAAGCCAATAAACATTCACAAACTTGACCCCTAACATTTCAACAAACCATTTCCTGTTTGCACTAAGACTATGAACAAACAGAGCAGCAAAAACATACTGTATATACAGACAGGCAGACAGACAGACAGGCAGACAAACAAATAGACAGGCAGAGAGATAGACAGACAGACAGGTAGACAGACAGACAGGTAGACAGACAGACAGGCAGACAGACAGACAGACAGGTAGACAGACAGACAGGTAGACAGACAGACAGACAGACAGACAGGTAGACAGACAGACAGGTAGATAGACAGGCATACAGACAGGTGGTAAGACGGGTGGACAGGTAAGGGGCGGAGCTTACCAGCAGTCGTCACCTGTGGCCTCTGCCCCAAAGAACTCGCACACTGCAGGCCAGAAGAGCTCCTTCCACGACACAAAGTCCTCCTCCAGACTGGACAGCAACAGAGGGCCATAACAGGACACAACTTCCTCAACTGTGTGACTTGGTGTGTGTGATTCAGGCGAGAGTTAAGACTTTAGACGTGATGGAACACAACAACCTACATAAAACTGTGTCTGCATTAGTGTTTGGAGGCTATAGCCATATATTGCAATGAATCAGTATTGGTGCATGGCATCAGAGGGTTTGAATATGACCATGAGTATACTCTCAGTATTGGCGTATCTAATAATAAAGAGGGTTTAGTATGAGTATACTCTCAGTATTGGTGTATCTAATAATAAAGAGGGTTTAGTATGAGTATACTCTCAGCATTGGCATATCTAATAATAAAGAGGGTTTAGTATGAGTATACTCTCAGCATTGGTGTATCTAATAATAAAGAGGGTTTAGTATGAGTATACTCTCAGTATTGGCGTATCTAATAATAAAGAGGGTTTAGTATGAGTATACTCTCAGCATTGGCGTATCTAATACAGTTTTTCTCAGTTGCTTTGGTGCTTTTCTCAGATCAGAATGAAAATTCTCATAATTCCACAACATTTAGTCATTTGTGCACATCATAGTAGCAATTTCTCCTTCCTCTGAGCAAATTGCAAATGCTTTTGGACATGCATCAGTTGCTTTCATACAATTCTCTGCTGTTTTATAACATTAGCATTTGCTTATGTCATGTCAGTCAAAATTAACTATACTTATGGATGCTGAATAGTCGTTCTCAATAAAACTAATAGTCTTCATTTCATTGCTTGAGTCATTACATACAAAATTGTTGAACTAGTTATCAAATTCTGTCACAATGCTGTAGAATCGCACTCACTTACTTGTACTCACTTACTCCCCTAACTGCAGCAATGTGTAACTTTACTGTAGTTTTCAAATGGCTGTACAAGTAGTGTATAGTGCTGTCTTGAGCATGTTCAGGTAGTGTCACCGAGTTCTGACCTTTTTTTGCATGGGAAAACACTGAGAGAATAAACTGTCATAATGAAAACATGACAAAGCCATTACTATCTTGTTCATGTCCAACGACTATCTTGTTCATAAACGATGGTGTCAAGACTTCTCATTTTGATGACACTGACAGTTTCATTGACATGAATACATGCTTTTGAGGAAAGGACTATCCATTTTGAGCAAGTGACGTGCTTTTGCAGGTTATCCACTAGGTTTTGCAGTTTGCACTAATTGTTTCGAGAAATGCACTAACTGCTGTGCAAATGTTAATAGTGATGTAAGAAAAGCACCAAAGCGACTGAGAAAAACTGTAATAAAGAGGGTTTAGTATGAGTATACTCTCAGTATTGGCGTATATCTAATTATAAAGAGGGTTTAGTACGAGTATACTCTCAGTATTGGCGTATATGTAATTATAAAGATGTGGGTTTGTTACCTCACGAACAGGGATTTCTTTAGCAATACGTACACACACAGAGCAGCAAACCAACACTCACTTGCCGTCGTCATCTCCCAGACCCAGGTCAAAGACTCTTCTGGCGCCGAGCTCAGCGAGTCTCTTGTCCACATACTTCCCCATGGCGTTGTAGTGCTCGTAGGTCTTATTCCCCAAGCCAAACACCTGGGCGCACAAACAACACTCATTTGGGTCAGGCCTTTACAAAAACAATACCTGTTTACAGGAAGTACCACTCTGGGCTTTACAAAAACAGAATTTAATGCTACTCTCAATGACTACAGACATAATATCAATATGGAGAGCTAGAAAAATCACCTCCATCACCTAAGAACTGACAAGGTTTATGTCTATCATTATTATTCATAAAACGTAAAAAAAAGTAAAATAATATGGAAATAATTTTCTTCTTTTTATGCAATAAAATTGCATTTCGTAGAATGGCATGGTAGTATTTTTAAACATTCATAGAAGGTATGAAAATACATTTCATAAAATGGTGGTGATTTGATTATGGATTTTCAGTTGTGACGATATTCAAGTTTCTAGTTCAAAAGCTCATATGAAACTCGTTATTTTAACCGTAGAGCACCTCTAAATGAACATGCCAGCTTTTTGGGAAATTAGCCCAGACGGCAAAGTGTTTAGCGTATAGAGTCCCCATGAGCATCACTGCATGACGCTGTGCTCTACTGACCCCCCGTCGGGTCAGTTACTCACAGCGTAGTTCACGCCCTCTAGGCTGTCGTCTGCGGCCTGCATCCAGTCGTAGAAGTCCTGGGCGTTATCCGTGGGGTCACCCTCGCCGTACGTAGCCACGCAGAACACCACAAGGGACCCTGGGATCTCCGTCAGACGAGACAGCTCTGACTGAAGGCAAAGAGAGGGAACAGACGTCATTCCCATCAATTATCAACGCAGAAAGCATCCATATATTATCAATGCAGAACGCATCCATATAATTATCAACGCTGACCGCATCCATATATTATCAATGCAGAACGCATCCATATAATTATCAACGCAGACCGCATCCATATAATTATCAACGCAGAACGCATCCATATAATTATCAACGCAGAACGCATCCTCAACGCAGAACGCATCCATATAATTATCAACGCAGAACGCATCCATATAATTATCAACGCAGACCGCATCCATATACGGTATTAGCTCTCATTTTGCATGTATACAAATTAAATGAGAGCTAATTCATCTGCATAATTCTTGGTGTTCATAAGCTCAAGCTTATTGTGCTGCTACTCATAGTGTTGGATCCTCCTCACTATTGTGCTGCTACTCATAGTGTTCCATGGATCCTGCTCACTATTGCGCTGCTACTCATAGTGTTCCATGGATCCTCCTCACTATTGCGCTGCTACTCATAGTGTTGGATCCTGCTCACTATTGTGCTGCTACTCATAGTGTTCCATGGATCCTCCTCACTATTGCGCTGCTACTCATTGTGTTCCATGGATCCTCCTTACTATTGCGCTGCTACTCATAGTGTTCCATGGATCCTCACTATTGTGCTGCTACTCATAGTGTTCCATGGATCCTCCTCACTATTGTGCTGCTACTCATAGTGTTCCATGGATCCTGCTCACTATTGCGCTGCTACTCATAGTGTTCCATGGATCCTCCTCACTATTGCGCTGCTACTCATAGTGTTCCATGGATCCTCCTCACTATTGCGCTGCTACTCATAGTGTTCCATGGATCCTCACTATTGTGCTGCTACTCATAGTGTTCCATGGATCCTCACTATTGTGCTGCTACTCATAGTGTTCCATGAATCCTCCTCGCTATTGTGCTGCTACTCATAGTGTTCCATGGATCCTCACTATTGCGCTGCTACTCATAGTGTTCCATGGATCCTCACTATTGTGCTGCTACTCATAGTGTTCCATGAATCCTCCTCACTATTGCGCTGCTACTCATAGTGTTCCATGGATCCTCCTTCAATCTTTTCATTACTCATAATTGATCATAAAGAGCCTTCTCTTTGTCATAGGTTTTAGTTAAGAGCTCTTAACATGTTATACTGAATATATCACTGTTAAGTGTGTGTGTGTGTAGAGTGTGTGTGTGTGTGTGTGTGTGTGTGTGTGTGTGTGTGTGTGTGTGTGTGTGTGTGTGTGGACTGTGTGTGTGTGTACTGTGGTGAGACTACCATGTCATACTCCTCGGGGTCAGCTGGCATCCCCTTCATGCCGTAGCGCTGGGCATCTTTGGCCAGCTGGGTGGCAAAGGCCTCTGCAGTGCCCGTCTGAGAACCGTAGAACACCACAATGTTCCGACTCTGGAATGTGGTGAAGAAAAGAACAGGGGGAACAGAGTTCCGCTCATTCCAGCACATGAGGAAGACACGCCTGGTTGTCTGTGCTCCCATCGTGGGCTTAAACGCATGTGTGGGTCACCACTGAGGTGAAGCCTGTCAGTCCACTCACCGCCTTCTTCATCTTCTCAATGAAGCTGGTCTCTCTCATGGGGGGCACCCTGCAGGACAGACAGAGAAGGAGAGAGAGAGGGAGAGAGAGAGAGAGAGAGAGAGAGAGAGAGAGAGAGGGAGAGAGAGAGGGAGAGAGAGGGAGACGGAGAGAGAGAGGGAGAGAGAGGGAGACGGAGAGAGAGAGGGAGAGAGAGAGAGACGGAGAGAGAGAGGGAGAGAGAGAGGGAGAGAGAGAGAGAGGGAGAGAGAAAGAAGAGAATTTGGAGGCAGTTTTTGGAGGCAGCTGCTTTTGTATCCCACTGTCCACACGTCTCGAGTCCGAGTCAGACACGGAGAGAGAATTTCCTGTGGTGGGGCCGCCCCTTAGGGGCCAGCGGAACGCCCGTTAAAACGGCCTCACACACACACACACACACACACACACACACACCTCTGTTTCAGCTCCAGCAGAGAGAAACGCCAGCCTTTACAAAGGCCTCACAACAACCTTATGAAGCCATATATCACTTATAGTATAGTATAGTATAGTGTTGGAAGTAAATCTAAGTGGTGACAACTTTCAAAACTTTTAAGAGAGCTGCGTTGTTGAGCCTCTCAGAGAAACACTGTGTGTTTTTGTGAGGTCTAAGCTTTCACACCTTAACAATCTGAGGAAATGCTTAGACTGCAAGGGTATTTGAGTCACACACACACACACACACACACACACACACACAAGTATGCAGTACTTCTACACTTTTTGAATAGTAGGCATAAAGGGTAGATTCCTAATGTTTCAGTGTTTCCCATACATTGACTTACCCATACATTGACTTACCCATACATTGACTTATTTGTGGCGGTCCACCACAATATAAACATTGACCACCACACAATGATTTTACAGGTTGTACTAAATTGTGCTTAAATCTGGTTAGCATCATAACCACACTGCACTAATTTGCTAACAACTGTTGCATTCAAGTAAATTCTGCAAACCTACCACCACAAATAGAATCAATTCTGTGGGAAACACTGTGTTCCCATCCATATATAACTGCTATCACACCAAGAGAATACAGCACACACACACACACACACAAAAACAAACACACACACACAAGCACACACCAAGAGAATACTTCCTTACAGCTTCCTCAACACTTAGCACTCTGTTGTACTCCCATCTAATTAACTAACTAACACGGCTAACTAACACACGTCACACTAACACGGCTAACTCACACACGTCACACTAACACAACTAACACACGTCACGCTAACAC
Organism: Alosa sapidissima; assembly: GCF_018492685.1. Taxonomy (NCBI): domain Eukaryota; kingdom Metazoa; phylum Chordata; class Actinopteri; order Clupeiformes; family Clupeidae; genus Alosa; species Alosa sapidissima. The sequence continues at coordinate 2,188,869 of NC_055961.1, forward strand.
GGCTAACTAACACACGTCACACTAACACGGCTAACTAACACACGTCACACGGCTAACACACGTCACGCTAACACAACTAACTAACACACGTCACGCTAACACGGCTAACTAACACACGTCACGCTAACATGGCTAACTAACACACGTCACGCTAACACGGCAAACTAACACGTCACACGGCTAAATAACACACGTCACGCTAACATGGCTAACTAACACACGTCACACTAACACAACTATGAGACCATGACTACAAACCCACACCTACACAACTATGAGACCATGACTACAAACCCACTACAACTGAGCTAAAATCCCAGCAACACCGTGGAACAAACTTGATGAGCTTCAAGGCACTTCATAATCTGTAACCCACTTCATAATCTATAACCCTCTTCATAATCTATCACCCACTTCATATCTCACCCTCTCTATCAAAACACACCTGGGCAACCACTACAAACTGAAAAGTAAAGAAAACAAATTCATACATCCACTTCAGTCAGAAGTTACAGAAAAGCTCTTAGAGCATGATCACTGCTGCAGCATTCTTAGAGCATGATCAATGCTGCAGCATTCTTAGAGCACGATCACTGCTGCAGCATTCTTAGAGCATGATCACTGCTGCAGCAGGATCCGTCAGCATTCTTAGAGCACGATCACTGCTGCAGCAGGATCCGTCAGCATACATCAGAAACACACAACCGGCAGGACAGGGAAGGATATGAGTGGACGTCGCGGACGGTCCTGCTGTGTCTCCCGTCGCCCCAGACTGACCTCTCGGCTGCCTCCCTCCTGTCCTGTGGCATAGAGAAGGTGCAGCCCATGACGTCCAGCCGGATCGGACCCGTAGCCCGGTCCCTCTCACAAGCTCCTGCCGAGCAGCTCTACATCCCAGCGCCTTACACACACACACAGGCCTGAGCCCCAGGGCCTGGGCCCGTGTGCTGGGGACAGAGCCTGGGCTGCCCAGGGCTGAGCAGCTCACGTGGCCAGTTGAGCAGAGACGAGAGGAGAGGAGAGGAGAGCTGGACAACCCCAGGAGTGGAGAGGAGAGCAGTGGAGAGGAGAGGAGAGGAGAGCTGGACAACCCCAGGAGTGGAGAGGAGAGCAGTGGAGAGCAGAGAAGAGGAGAGCAGTGGACAGGAGAGGAGAGCAGAGGAGAGGAGAGGACAGGAGTGGAGAGGAGAGCAGTGGAGAGCAGAGGAGTGGACGCGCGTGGTCTCTACATGTTTCAGCTCAGCTGTGGAGAGGAGGGGAGGGGGAGGAGACAGGAGACTCTGGACGTGCAGTCTGGAGGGGACGCCGTTCTCTCTCCCTCTCTCCCCACTCCTCTCTCTCTTTCTCTCTCCCTCTCTCTCCCCACTCCTCTCTCCCTCTCTGTTTCTCTTGCTACCTCTATCTTGATCTCTCTCTCTCCCCTCTCTCTCTCTATGTTTCTCTCTGTGTCTCTCTCTGCCTCTTTCTCACTCTCTTGCTATCTCTCACTCTCTTACTCTCTTTCTCTCTCACTCTCTCTTTCTCTCTGCCTCTCTCTCTTGCTCTCTCTCACTCTCTGCCTCTCTCTCTCACTCTCTTGCTCTCTCTTTCTCTCTCACTCTCTTGCTTTCTCTCTGCCTCTCTCTTGCTCTCTCTCACTCTCTGTCTCTCTCTCTCTCTTTCTCTCTCACTCTCTTGCTCTCTCTTTCCCTCTCTCTCTCTCTCCCTCTCTCTCTGTCTCTCTCACATCTGGCAGTAGTGGAGCGGGCCTTGAGAGCCATGGGAATATCTCATGACATTTTCCACAGATCCCCTCCCCATAGCCACCTCCCACACAAACACTTACAAAACACACACACAGTACAAAAATACACACAGAATGCACACACACGTATACAATGCACATGTACATACACACAGTGCACAGTATACACAGTATGCGTCGCACACACACACACATACAGACACACAGACACAAACACACACACACACACACACACACACACACACAATATACTACACGAACACATGCACAGCCAACTGCAAACTGCTGAAGGCAAGGAAAGTAATTCAATCATACAAAACAAAATGAAGTGGAATTCCAGAGAAGTATACAATATCCCAACTGACCAGTTCATGATGAAATATACAATATCCAACTGACCAGTTCATGATGAAATATACAATATCCCAACTGACCAGTTCATGATGAAATATAATATCCAGAATGACCAGTTCATGATGAATCCACTTTGACAATAAAAAGAAAAAGAAAAAGCAACAGCAACCACAACTTTCCAACTGGTGAGAGCCACTGAGACCTCCGAGGAATTGAGAGAATGTGGGTTGATATTTATTTAATAAAAAAGAAAAGAGAGAAGAGGAGAGGAGAGGAGAGAAGAGGTCTCTGGGGGGAAACTACCAGTGGGTCAGAGGACGTTCCCACACATTCTGTGTCATGACAAGCCCACAACCACTTCAAAGGCACATGCCGGTGAGCAGAGGAAACCCGAGTACACTGGCAGGCGCTCTTCCTTCCTTCCTGCTTACAGGGATTATATTCCTGAGTGGTCCTTTGTGAGGAGCAGGGCCGTTTCCTCCTCTCTCCGTGGTCAGCTACCTTACGAGACCCCGGGCTGCACTGCCACAGATCAGGCCCATTAGACGGACGCCAGCTGACTCTGATTGCAGCTGACAAGTGGAGCTCTCGGCCTATCATTTAATCATCAGAGAGCGTCTGGAGGCGGGGTTTAGGTGGTGAGGTGACGCGTTTGGGTTCTGAGGGGCGGGGTTTAGGGGGTGAGGTGATGCGTTTGGGGTTCTGAGGGGCGGGGTTTAAGAGGTGACACACATACACACACACATACACACACACATACACACAAACTCACTTACACATAACATTCAGTATGTCTTAGAAACACATAGTTTACAACTATTATAGTTAAGATAAAAAAACAATACTTGGAATACAGCTTTCAGACAGCAACCAACCAAACTCTCCTCTTCTTTCTCAGTCGGCTTTGGAATTAAGACGCATAGAAGTCTCCAATTCTGATGTCTCATTATCACAGCATGTCCTCGGCTCTGACACAGCAAGCTAGCAAGCAGATGCACACACACACACATACACACATAGCAAGCTAGCAAACCGATGCCAAAGCCCTGTCACACCAGGAGAAGGACCACCGGGCCGACCCAGAGAACACCGATGTGGTCCACTGCACGTAAGAGAGCGGATCCAGGCCGGCACACCAGCGAGTTCCTCTGCAGACCCCAGTAGAACGCTATCATTTAAACAGAGAGTTCCCCTGCAGACCCCAGTAGAACGCTATAATTTAAACAATATGTCCGAGTAGCCCATTGTCCCGCTCACAGCGCAGAACTTGATCTCAGCTCTGGGCGAAGCTGTAGTGCGGACACCACTGACCACACAGGGCTCCAGCAGCCTGTAGACGCGAACACACCATCAGAGAGAGGCCAGGGGGGCGGGCCCTCCACTGAGCCACTACACAGAGAAAAAACACACTTGTGAAGTTCACAGCAGGGCGTGGAGAGACTAGCACTGAGTGCCAGGATGCACGCTACACTAAGCAGGCTACACTAAGCTACACTAAGCAGGCTACACTAAGCAGGCTGCACTAAGCAGGCTACACTAAGCAGGCTACACTAAGCTACACTAAGCAGGCTACACTAAGCTACACTAAGCTACACTAAGCAGGCTACACTAAGCAGGCTGCACTAAGCAGGCTACACTAAGCAGGCTACACTAAGCTACACTAAGCAGGCTACACTAAGCTACACCAGAGCCCGTCTACGGAAAGCCTCCCCACTCTCTATTAATCCCATACAAACCGAATTTGGCTGCAGTTCACCAGAGTTCACCTAGATGGTGATCGCGGGCGAGTCCAAAATACATGGGGTCCTATGGAGCTACATGGCTATATTTATTGTTTTCCCCTATTTAACAACTGAAACCCTCAGGTTTTATTTTATTTTTCGCAAAATGGATATGGATTATCAATCAAAAGTGAAATAATACGGGAGTCATGTACTTTCGTTTTCTTACAGGTTGGGTCGTTGTTGCCCATAACACGCTAGCATTGATGCTATGCTATGCTATAATCATGCTAATGAATGACGTCATTGACACGTTAAAAAATATAATACTCAACCAAGTGTATTGTCTTTGCCTCCCCTTTCGAATACAATATTCGCGAGCGCCCCTAGATGCAGTACCACACCGGAAGCGCTCCGAGAGTGAAGGTTCTCCCCTTATAGAGTGGTGAAGTCCCGTCCCTTCTACTTCCGGTCCATGGGACCTATCTTTCAAAAAATTATGAACGGGAGTTAATGGAGAGATAACAATTATTTTTTGGTCCAGTTTGAATTGTGCCACAAATTTCACATATGATGTGTGTGAATTTAAAAGATAATTTTTCACGTCAAGAAGCTACACTAAGCTACAATAACCTACCTCACAGGACGCTCGTTTAACGTATCATGGCTTGGTCAGCTATCTGCACCTCACCATCTCACCACAGGGGTCCCCCAGGGCTCAGTGCTGGGCCCCCTCCTCTTTGCTATCTACACCACCTCCTTGGGACAGATTATCCGTTCGCACGGCTTCTCATACCACTGCTATGCAGACGACACACAGCTCTATCTGTCCTTTCCACCTGACGACCCCCTGGTTTCAGCACGGATCTCGGATTGCCTTTCAGACATAGCTACATGGATGAAGGCACACCACCTCCAGCTGAACCTCTCAAAGACTGAACTGCTGGTCATCCCAGCTAAACCTACCATACACCACGACATCAACATCAAATTTGACTCCCTGTCTGTTTCACCGACCAGGACTGCAAGAAATCTAGGAGTTGTTCTCGACAACCAACTAAACTTCTCAGATCATGTTGCCTCAGTCGCCCGGTCATGCCGTTTCGCACTCTACAACATACGGAAAATCAGGACTTACTTGACTCAAGATGCTACCCAACTTCTGGTTCAGGCAATAGTCATCTCACGACTCGACTACTGCAATGCCCTCCTGACAGGTCTCCCAGCCTGCGCAGTGAAACCACTTCAGATGATCCAGAACGCGGCGGCGCGCCTGGTCTACAACCAACCCAAAAGGGCACATGTTACCCCGCTGCTCATCCAGCTACACTGGCTACCTATGGCGGCCCGTATCAAATTCAAGTCTCTAACGCTTGCCTACAAAGTAGTCTCCGGTTCTGCTCCCACCTACTTGAATGCCCTCATACAGACTTACACTACCTCCAGACCGCTGCGCTCCTCTGACAAACGACGTCTAGCTCTACCACCGGTACGCTCAAGCCAATCCAAACTTTTCTCATCTGTTGTTCCTCGTTGGTGGAACACACTGCCAGTTCCTACAAGGGCAGGGACATCCTTTTCCACTTTCAAAAAACTCCTGAAGACCCAGCTCTTTAGAGAACATCTACTCTCATAGCAACACTTACAACAAGTCTTACTGATCCTAGCACTCACCAGCCGTTAAACTGACAAGTAACTGTTAAAATACAGCACTCACCGACGCACTTATTCTTACTGTACTCTAATGTGTTTTTTTTTTATAAACTGTCCTAAAATTGTGAGAATTGTTCTAAAACTTACTGTTTACCATGTTGTTAGTCGCTTTGGTTAAAAAAGCGTCAGCCAAATGTAATGTAATGTAATGTAATGTAATGTAATAAGCAGGCTACACTAAGCTACACTAAGCTACACTGAGCAGGCTACACTAAGCTACACTAAGCTACACTAAGCAGGCTACACTAAGCTACACTAAGCAGGCTACACTAAGCTACAATAAGCAGGCTACTCTAAGCTACACTGAGCAGGCTACACTAAGCTACAATAAGCAGGCTACACTAAGCTACACTGAGCAGGCTACACTAAGCTACACTTAGCTACACTAAGCAGGCTACACTAAGCTACACTAAGCAGGCTACACCAGGCAGGCTACACTAGGCACGTAACTGAAGCGCCCCCTACAGGCAGGCTAGGCACGTAACTGAAGTGCCAGTTGTGATCCCTGAGGTCCAAACGCGAGCACAGACACGCGTGTCCTGTCATGGCTTAGGTAGACTTACACGGTGGGGATGGGCCTGAGTTGTGGGATCTCCAGGGGCTTCTTGCGAGAGAAGAACCAGTAGATGAGCAGACCAGCCAGGAGGGAGAAGAGGAAGATGTCCAGGTTGGTGATGAGCTCCTCCTCCTCCGCCAGCACCTCAGCCTCAGGAGACACTGCAGCCATGGACTCAGAGTCCGCCATTGTTCCTCAACCTAGATTTCAGTTCAGTCACAATAGCACCGTCATTATACAGTCAGTTTGGTATTACACTGTATTACTATTATACTGTATGCCAGGGGTCTCCAACCTTTTTTCCTTCGAGAGCTACTTTGAAAAAAAATAAACATGGAGACTTTAGTATTATGCTGTATTCACATAGCTGATCTCCACCCAAAACCGCTGAATATGATTTGTATGCTTTTTAAAGGTTCCTTTCAACTCATTTATCTTCTCTCTTTGTAGACTGTACTTGTATTGTAACATGTTTCCCAAGTGACTGGGTTATCAGATTTATGAACGTCTTCCTCAAACCTTTTGGAGAGCTACTTAGAAACAGGTGCTTGGCTTATTTGTTAGCCAGCTAGCTGATGAATGTGTAGAAATGTTTGAGTCAGTCCATGTTGTCAAGTGACGGAAAAACCACTGACAAAAGACGAAGTTGCACATCTGCCAAAAACCATGGGATAGTGGACCTGGCCACAACTGCAGAGAATACAAATGGCATGCTTAATTGTTACGGTTATGAGGGGGTCCTCGGAAAATGTTCTCCCCCAAAAGGGGTCCTTGGAACCAAAACCATTGAGAACCCCTGTGCTATTGGACCAGGGGTCCACAGCACATTGTCAGGGAGTCCCTGACAAAGTTTGCTACATAATATTAAATAGTCTTATATGGCGAAAAATGCTTCAGTATCAGTATTTGCCCAATTGATCTGCTGATACGTTACATCAATACGTCAAAACACTACTATTAATTAACCGCCAACAAAATTAAAGTTATGTGAAGCAAACACTATGTGTTCAACACAATAGGCCTACATTTGACAAAGAAACAACAATCCTTTAAAAAAATCCTACATACCGACAAAGTTTGCTAACATGACTATTGTGGAATTAGCACTCTGTGTTTTTAAAACATATATAACATAAGCATCTAACAGAAAAAAATGCTATACAGCTACATGATTAACTTAAAGGAACCATATGTAAGATTGTGGCCAAAACTGGTACTGCAATCACTTTCAAAATACGGAAGAGCGGTGTATCCCCTTCCCCTCCCCCCTGACTTGAGGTTGCCAACCCGGATGCCGAAACACTACTGACTGTGATTAGTAGATAGGTGGAGGGTGGCGCATCTGGCCAAAACACAACATGACATGACAAAACACAACATCAACATCAGTTGAGGGCTGCAACTTTTTAAATGACAATATCCTGGCCGGACTACTGTTGTCAGTGATATAAATATTTGAAATGAACATGATTTCTTCATGTCTAGTTAAATATCAGGGCCATTTCATGATTAATTGAAATATTATTATTACATACGGCTCCTTTAAGTTTTATGTGTTGCGATTATGAGGGGTCTGGAGAATTTTCCACTCCATGAGGGGTCCCCGGCCCACAAAAATTTGAGAACCCCTGTGCTATACAATTATCAGTATTTTTTCTCTTCAAGTTATCAAAATCTCAACCCACATCACAGAAATGGTTTACGACCAAAGCATTTTCCACTGTGTTCTGTCCACAAGGCTACTTTCAAATGGTGAATAATAGTTTTATCTGGAGCTCCAAAACTGATGCAGGAAAATAAAACAAGGTCTTCTAAAGTCGTATCTGTTCACATGCCTAGAACAATCAACATCTCTCTTCACATGCCTAGAACAATCAATATCTAGCTGTTCCAGAAAACCAGAGCACTTGAAATGTTTGCTGTTTTGCTGCTGCAGAACCTTTCGAGGACTTATGGCGCCCTCTAGGGGTTTTTCATAAGAAATCCAACAACAATATCATGCACTGGTGTGGATCTGGCTCGTCAGGCTAATGCACTGGCAATTCATTGCGTTACTGCTGCACCGTTATATATAAAAAAGAACATTCAGTCACTGGATATCACTCAGACCATAAGTCAAGGAGCCTACCCCAGTCCCACATATCTCTTGGACAGTGACTGGCATACGTTGCAGTGCAAACAAGAATATATTGTTCACAATATACTCCACAATAGTATTCCAGTAGACTACACACATTACTTTACTGAACAGCACCATATGTAATTCATAATGTGATGGACTTCTGGTGTCAAGAGCGCACTCACTACTCTCTCCCTCCCCAGTATTTATTCTTGTAACCTCTAAGATTGCCTCACGTGGCATTTAGGCAAACCAAAGCGAAGCCTTTCATTACATTTTTAGGTGAAATAAAGCACAGCAATCGAACTGGTGAAAGCCAAACACAAAGGTATGTTAGAGGAACGCATTAGCACACGTACCTTCGGACGCGTGTTGGGTTGTAGTGTTGTACAACTACTGGTCCTTACGTAAAATGTGTGCGTTCGCTTTACGCAAGTGTCCCTATGACGCGCTTTATGTGCGGCTGGGAAAGCTATGGACAGCGGAGCACAAGACAAGTCCAGGGCTAATGGTCCAGCGCGGCGATTTTAAAACCGCGGGGGCGCATTATCAGGGTGAATTTCACAATCTCAGCCATTGACAAGTTTTGAATCCACGATGCTTCAGTCCGTTAACGTCAATGATTCGTTATTAAATCGATCTATCAGTATTTATTTCTCAATTTTTAATTGAGCTCTTAGGATATTATTTAGGGTTACCACACGTTCTGGTTTTCCCGGGATTGTTCTCTTTTTTAATGTCTGTCCCGGAAAATTGATCATCTTTCCCGGGACACCAAATGTCCCTTTTTTTGGTGCAAAGGCACTTCTATTTTTTTAAGTATTACCTAGTTTCACTTTCAATAAAAGTTATCTTGATTGTATCCTGCTGTTGGAGGCAGGCATGCGCTTATTTGATTGGTTGTAATGCAGACCTGAGAAACGAAAGTTTAGCCTACCTTAAAGGAACCATATTGTAGTGAACTGAGCCTAGCTGGTTCATGACTGAACTCCCATAATGCTGTGCAGTGTATGTGTGTGTGTGTAATGTTGGTGTTGGTTTTAGTATGAGTAATTGCGTTTACCTTGTCATGTATGTACCTTCTCCATTTTCAGAAAACTCCTGAAGACCCAGCTCTTTAGAGAACATCTCCTCTCATAGCAACACTTACAACAAGTCTTACTGATCCTAGCACTCACCAGCCGTCTCAAACTGACAAGTAACTGTTAAAAACAGCACTCACTGATGCACTTATTCTTACTGTACTCTAATGTTTTTAAATTGTCCTAAAATTGTTGAGAACTGCTCTAAAACTTAAACTGTTTACTATGTTGTTAGTCGCTTTGGCTAAAAAGCGTCAGCCAAATGTAATGTAATGTAATCTAATGTAATGTATGTGTTAGCTGGTATAGTCTTTCTTTATGTTGTACCTCATGTGTTTACCCCGTGTATTGTATGTGACTACCCTGTTTGTGTATCGTGCTTGTTTAATTGACCTCCTTTGTGTTGCCTGTGTAATGACGTTCTTGTGTTTTGGTGCGTAACCAATAAAACCATTCTGAGACAACTGTGCAGTTTGTTACATTGGTGTCAGAAGTGGGATGACGACCCCTACTGGACGGGAGGAGAAAGCTGCAACTGATGCCCTGGCGATGATGAGTTTCCTGCCAAGACGGCTCTTCGACAGCGCGCTCGCCCATGGCCACCTGCTGGGCCCAGCAGACGGAGCCAGCCTGCAGCGTGACCGTGACGAAGAGACCCGCCCCCGGCAACAGGAGGAAACGAACCGGTTTGATGGCAGCATCCCGCCACTTGAACCCGCTCCACACGGGAGCGATGGAAATCGGCCGGTCCCCGGTGCGACGGCGGCGGTAGAAGGGCGCCTCAGCGTAAAGTTGCCCCACTGCTTAAGGCCACTGGCGACATACCTGGTACAGGTCCGGCTGGCAGCCGAGCTGAATGGCTGGTCGGCGGAGAGAACGGGCGTACAGGTGGCGTTGGCTCTGGAGGGGGAAGCGCTACAAGTATTAGAAGACCTGCCACCGGCGGAGCAAGTAAGCTGGACCGCAATCGAAGCAGCTCTGCAACGACGATTCGGCCAGAGAATCTTCATCAGCGATGCCAGAGAACAACTCGCTTCCAGACGGCGGCACAAGGACGAGAGACTGGGCAAGTTCGCGGCTGACCTGCAGCTGTATGCCCGGCGGGGCTACCCAACGTACAGCCAGAGTCTACATGAAGAGATGGCACTGGAAGCGTTCATGCGAGGCATCCACCCAGAGCGGCTAAAAGAACACCTTCACCTGAGCGCCCCCAGCTCGCTGTCCGCGGCTCCCGCGGAAGCCGAACGGGTGGAAAACATCTTCCGCACAACAGAGTCGAGGCATTGCGTACGCCAGACATCGATGGAGGAAGACGGGGAGGAACTGGAGGTGACGCGGCAGACCACGGCACAGCCACCACAACGCCGCCCACGCGAGTGGAAGAGGCCGGCCAGCGGAGACGGATGCCACCGGTGTGGCGAGCCGGGACACATCGCATGGTACTGCCCAGCCCCGGCACCCCTCACGCTCGCGCCCCAGTTACTAGAAGAAGGTGGCATGGCGGGAGGGGCTATGGATTGCATACGGCTGGGCCGGCTCGGCCAAACCAGAGGACTGTATGTGGACTGCACGCTAGACGGGACTCGGTGTCGCGCCTTGATCGATACTGGCTCCACCATCTCGCTTGTGTGCCCTGGTCTCTTACCCGGCACGCTGGTAGCCAGACCCAGAGGCTGGGAAAAGACAAAAATCCGCATCACAACAGTTACCGGAGAGCGAGCGTAACTGTATGGACAAAAAGTGGTGTGCATGTGCATCAACGGTGAGACGGCGAGCCGCCGGCTTTGGTTGGCTAGCATTCAGGATGACTGCATTCTCGGCCTGGACGTGCTAGAGAAATGGGGGGCTGTGGTGGACATTTCCCGGTTCACACTACACTTGGGGACGAGCAGCGTAGTGTTGCACACGGCGGGGAAAACAGCATGAAGTGCGGAGAGCTGGCGCGACGAAGAACTCTCCGACTCGCTCCACACAAGTCCGCAGGAAGCGAACTCGCAGAGTACTCGTCATCCCAGACTCCGCCCCTCCCCACACAAGCCCGCGAAAACAACTGGTCTCATCCAGGTCCGCTCGCTGAGTCTCCGCCTCTCCCCACACAAGCCCGCGAAACTCAAGCCCGCGAAAACAACAGGTCTCATCCAGGTCCGCTTGCTGAGTCTCCGCCTCTCCCCACACAAGCCCGCGAAAACAACAGGTCTCATCCAGGTCCGCTCGCTGAGGCCGCGCTGCACTGCTCAGCTCACGCCCACCAGGGAGAAGCCAAGAGAGCGGGTTGAGCAAACACCACGCTCCGCTCAGAGAGCGCGGCCCTCTGTAGAGACAAGGCAAGCCGTAAATATACTCTGCACTCGTAGCTGTGAGGGGCTGAGTGAAGCACAGGGTAGCCAGGTGCGTAGACTTCTAGCAGCGTACACCGACATCTTCGCCGCAAGAGATGAGGACTGCACCCGAACGAGCCTGGTCCAACGTGATATCGACACCGGAAATGCCCGGCCCATCCGACTTCAGCCTCATCGCTTACCGTTCGCCAAACGACAAGCAGCTGAAGAAAAGACCAAGGAAATGGCCGCGGCAGGAGTGATAGAGCCAAGCAGTAGTCCCTGGGCTGCGCCAGCTGTACTCGTCCGGAAGAAGGACGGCTCGTGGCGGTTCTGTGTTGACTACAGGCGCCTCAACCAGGTAACCCGGAAAGACTCCTACCCGCTCCCCCGCATTGACGATGCGCTGGACAGCATTGCCGGCTCATGTTGGTTTAGCTCGCTGGACTTACACAGTGGCTACTGGCAGATTGAGCTAGCCCCGGAAGCTCCGCAGAAGACAGCGTTTACCATCGGGCAAGGGCTGTGGCAGTTGCAACAGACTTCACCGGTGCCATAGGACATCTGGAAAAGGTGTTCGACGCCATACGGGGTGCTGGGCTCAAACTGCACCCGAAAAAGTGCCACCTGTTCCGGAGGCAAACCGGATTCCTGGGCCATGTCGTGGGGGCCGCCGGAGTGGCCACCGACCCAGCTAAGGTGGAGACGGTGAGACGTTGGCCTGTTCCGCGCGATGGTGCTGAGCTGCGGAGCTTCCTGGGCCTGGCGTCATATTACCGGCATTTCATCCGGGACTTTGCTACAGTCGCCAGCCCGCTGCATCGTTTGACGCACAAAGGCCAGCTCCTCGAGTGGACATGAGAGTGCGACGCGGCATTCCGGCGGCTGCGGAGGGCGCATTGTGAGGCCACAGTGCTCGCTTTCCCTGACCCTCAACTGCCGTTCATCCTGGACACCGACGCCAGCGACGTGGGCGTTGGCGCCGTCCTCTCTCAAGCAGGTGAGCAGGGCGAGCAGGTGGTCGCATACTTCAGCCGCTCACTAGACTGAGCGGAGAAGAATTACTGCGTGACCCGCAGAGAACTGTTGGCTGTGGTGGTGGCAATGCGCCATTTCCGAACCTACCTATACGGCAAACGGTTCCTGCTGAGAACGGACCATGCATCGCTCACCTGGCTGCTGAACTTCAAAGATCCAGAGGGCCAGCTGGCTCGCTGGCTGGAGGCGCTCCAGGACTACGACATGTAGGGTTGTGCCGATGGACGATATCATCGTCCATCGTGATGGTTGACAGGCATCACGATGGAAAGCAACCATCGTGATACCACGCCCCCACATGCCAGTCACTAATTCCTGCTGTAACAGGCTAAAACATAAAAAACCTTTCCCTGAAAATTAAATTGAGCCTACTTTAAAGGCTGTCAACCAAACAGTTATCACGTATTAGTCTACCGTCTTGTAAAATAAAAGACTTATTAGTCTACCCTCTTATTCCTGACTGTGACGTGAATGTGTAGCCTAATTGTCTTTTTGTAGCCTACATGTCTCGCAGGCCTATAGCCTACATTGGACGTAATAGGTAGCCTAATGTTTTAGCAGAAAATATAGATTTATTATTGTTAGGCTACAACTAGGACATTCTAGCGCTCAAATATTTTTGCAAGGCTACAGCGAGCACCAAATGCGTCCTTCTCTTCTGTGTTAAAATAAACCATTTCTTTTGTTACAGAAGGTAGCCTATTCGTCTTTCACTGTAAGGCTTGTATTTCATGCATTTAGCAAAAGTCCCAGACAGCAGCGGAGTGGTAATCGGGATTCGTTATTTGTAAAAGTGTTTTTACTTCGCCCTCCTATATATATTGCCTGGACTGCACGATCGCAGCCCTTTACTTTCACTTCCCGCCAGCGAGAGAGTCAACGCTTGCCAGCAGCACCCCGAGGTCGTCTCGCCGCCTTCCGCTACCAGCTACAGTGATCGAGAGACCGGAGACAGCACACCGCAGCCCAACGCCACAACGCAGCACTGCAGAGCGGCAGCTGGGGCCACGGACGCGCAGCCGCCGGTGGACGTGATGTCGAGGGAGGAGATCCGGAAGGCGCAATCGGAGGACGCCACACTCGGCCGAGTGTGGTCATGGATCGAAGCCGGTCAGCGACCGCCACGGACTGACGTATCAGCACTCGATCCAGAGACCAAAGCGATTTATTCACAGTGGCCGGGAATAGTAGCACGTCAAGCACTGTTGTATAGACACTGGCGAGCTCCCGATACACAATCTGACATTTTCCAGGGCTAGTGGAACGGTTTAATTGGACGCTAGCAGTGCAGCTGGCCATATTGGCCGACCGCCGACAAAAGGACTGGGACTTACACTTGCCCCTGGTGCTCTGGGCATATCGCACAGCGGTGCAAGAGTCAACAAAATGCACACCGGCAGCTCTGATGTTCGGGCGAGAGCTACGCACACCGGTGGACTTGGTGTTCGGTTCGCCTCTGGAAGCGGAGATTGGAGGTAAGCCAGGGCTGGAATACTACAAGCAGCTACGCGAGAGACTGAAAGGAGTACACAAGTTGGCCCGGCAGGCTATGAGTTAAGCTGGAATACGTCAAAAGCGAGCTTACAATACGCGCTGTCGCGGCCAGGAGTTCCAAACCGGCGATAAAGTTTGGGTGTACTGCCCGGAGAGAAAGAAAGGCATTTCCCCGAAACTCACTAGCCAGTGGGTCGGGCCGTGCAATGTCTTAGAGAAGCTGTCTGACGTGGTCTATCGTGTGTGACTGATTAAGCGTCGGAGAGTTGTGGCTTTCCACCGTGATCGACTGGCCCCGTATCGACCCCTGGCCTCAGCTGAGGGTCGTGGAGACTTGGACACTGATTCTGTGGACCTTGGTGACAATGGAGCTGTGGCTCTAACACCGGTCACCGTGCAGCCGTCCCCGGAAGTCACCGCCACGCCAGCGGGGCGCCCACAACGCCAGCGTTGCGTCCCAGCCAGGCTCATGGACTGACGTAGGGTAAGACTTGAGTCAAAGGGACATAGACTAAGTCTCACTAAGGGGGGCTGTGTAGTGAACTGAGCCTAGCTGGTTCATGACTGAACTCCCATAATGCTGTGCAGTGTATGTGTGTGTGTGTAATGTTGATGTTGGTTTTAGTATGGGGGGGGGGGGGCGGCAATGAATGTTCCGGATTTTCACAAATCAAATGTGGCAACCATAATATTATTACATACAACTACATTTATAGAAAGACGTTGTAGATAGATAAATAGATACTTTATTGATCCCCAAGGGTAAATGCAAGGTCCCAGTAGCTTATGACACCACACACAACAATGTAAGGAGGATAATAAAAAAATAAATCCACATGACTAAAATGAACAGTAAAAGACACTAAAGACACTAAAACAAGGATCCACATGAATGTACTGAGGATGTATAAGCATGAGGCGCTTGCAGTGACAGGGCAGGGACTGACCCTGTGATTCAATATGCAGTGGTAAGGTGCTCAATAAGGTGTGTGTCATGGTGGTAGTGTAGGCCAGGGGCCCCCCAAATACCACTAGGTTCCAGCGTTGTAGTAGGCTACTCGAGTCCAGGACTCGGACTCGAGTCCGCGTCATGAGCTAAATTTAGAGACTCGTGACTTGACTTGGACTTGAGCACTGAATGACTCGAACTTGGACTCAGACTCGTACATTCAGACCATGCAGACTTGGAAATTGAGACGAGGACTCGACTTTTTTTTGTAATGTCATTAGGCTATAATTGTAACATGTCATTAGAATATTATTTGGTATAGGATTTTAATATCTAAATCATTTTTAGTATTAATATTAGTGCAATGGAGTGTTACTGCTTCATGTCATACATGATACATCACGCCATGTTTCTACAAATAACTTTAATGGCACCAAATGCCTGGAGACATGAATACCCCGAAGGTTGTCAGATTTCATTTAATAGTTTCTTGGACTTGGATTTTTTTTTAATGACTTGGACTTGACTCTGAGACTCGAACCTGGACTCGGACTCGAGACATAGTGACTTGACTACAACACTGCTAGGTTCTGGCCAAGGACCCCCTTGATGTGTTATTAAACCCATCGACAATACTACGGCAGATGTAAAAATACATTAAGCTAATCCTAATAATTATTTTAGCCACAAGCACTTCGCGATGGAGCATACAGTGTGTAAAAATTGTATTTGGGGCTCTCTGCTATATGAGAGCTATCCCACTACTATTATTCCCAGTCATTATCATGAGGAATATAATGTTCAGATACGAGTCACATTAATATAATGGCATTCTATAACAACCCTCATAGTAATAGGTATATTTTACATTTTTCAAATGTATTTATTCGTTGCTTTTATTTTTCCCTCCAACTTGCTGAGCCCCCCTGGCACCCCCTCGAGGCCCCCACTTTGAAAACCACTGGTGTACAGTAGGCTACTTGTAGGCTACACCAAAACATTTCACTTTACATTGACACAAATACAAAGGCTCTCAGTAAACAGGCACCAAATCATCACATCAAAGGTCATGATGGCTTTTTATTGTTTTACATGGAGTGCAAGAAGACAATCATGATGTCCTGTATTCACACCAAAACTGAGGAACATGTTAGGCGTCTGAGAGCACAGCAACGGTTTGAATCCCTTTTGATTTGGGAAGAAAACTGTAGTCACAATCTAAACTGTTCTCTAAGAACTGTCACAGCGCTGTAATCCACAGAACACTGAGCAACCTCTGTCCAACACACACACACACACACACACACACACATTTGTGAACACACTCACAGTCTCACAGACGTACACACACACACACACACACACACACACACACAAAGCCATTGACAACACATACATATTTAAATACATTAGTGCAACAAGTACATGTAAATTGTTTGCAAGACAAAAACAAAACTCCAGAATACAAATACGACATATAAAAGTAAAAAATAAAACAAACACTCTGTTTGGAGAGATTCCATTCCTGAAATCCTAAGCTTGTCACAGAGTCCCAAACAGCAAACAACACTGGACACAGAACAGGTCCAGTCCAGAATCATTTCCTGTCTAGGAGGTGGGTCCAGTCCAGAATCATTCCCTGTCTAGGCGGTGGGTCCAGTCCAGAATCATTCCCTGTCTAGGCGGTGGGTCAAAGCCTCGTCTTGGTTCCTGTTACGGAGCCTTGGCCTTGTCCTGGTTCATGTATTTTTGGTAGACGGCCCCCAGAGTGGTGAAGAAGTTGCCCATAAAGAGAATGAGGAACGTGGCACTGCACATCAGGACCTGCCAAGGGCAGACAGACAGATAGTGGCACCATGGATGGCATGAGAATCACTCAGGGGACCTATGCCTACATATCATCTCCATACTAATAATTAACAGGTACACTTCTGGATTCTAAACATGTAGAACTTAGTGAGTTAATTCTTACATATTCTTGTCAGTAACTTTAATTACTGTAAAACTATTTAAATTATCAGTGTTGCATGTGCATGTTTTTTATATTATTATTATCATCATCATCATCATCATCATTATTATTATTATTATTATTAATAAACAATGCATTTTAACCTTGACAGCAATGTTCCTGATGTTCCTAAACTAGGGTACCCATGCCCTGACCCTTCAAGTAGCTGCCCCGTGCTGGGTCATAACTGCCCCGTGCAGGGTCATACTGTAACTGCCCCGTGCAGGGTTATAACTGCCCAGTGCAGGGTCATACTGTAACTGCCCCGTGCAGGGTCATACTGTAACTGCCCCGTGCAGGGTCATACTGTAACTGCCCCGTGCAGGGTCATAGCTGCCCCGTGCAGGGTTATAACTGCCCAGTGCAGGGTCATACTGTAACTGCCCCGTGCAGGGTCATACTGTAGCTGCCCCGTGCTGGGTCATAACTGCCCCGTGCAGGGTCATACTGTAACTGCCCCGTGCAGGGTCATAGCTGCCCAGTGCAGGGTCATAACTGCCCAGTGCAGGGTCATAGCTGCCCAGTGCAGGGTCATAGCTGCCCAGTGCAGGGTCATAGCTGCCCAGTGCAGGGTCATAACTGCCCAGTGCAGGGTCATAGCTGCCCAGTGCAGGGTCATAGCTGCCCAGTGCAGGGTCATACTGTAACTGCCCGTGCAGGGTTATAACTGCCCGTGCAGGGTTATAACTGCCCGTGCAGGGTCATAACTGCCCCGTGCAGGGTCATACTGTAACTGCCCGTGCAGGGTTATAACTGCCCAGTGCAGGGTCATAGATGTGGGCAAAGGAACATGGCGTTCACTCACCTGCCACTCCTTCCATTCAGGCAGCTGGGTCATCCTGAAGAGAGTCACTGCGTTATGGAGCTGGAAGAACTACACACACGCACGCACACACACACACGCACGCACGCACACACACATACACGCACACACACACACACACATACACGCACACACACACACACGCACACACGCACACGCACACGCACACGCACACGCACACACACACACACACGCACACACACACACACAAAAAAAGACACAGTCACATGCTGCTCAGACAGCACAGGATGTCTAATGTCCAATTTACTCAGACAAAAGTCTCTAAGTGTATCTGCATCCATCTCCTGGCAGTTGCAGCTCAGCGGTTTCCTGCATTAAAAGAGCACATGGTCTCTGTTTCTGGCACACGGCCACAGCCTGATGAGCTCAGAGCAGTCTGAGAGTAGAGATGTTCTATACGCCGTGATGAGCTCAGAGCAGTCTGAGAGTAGAGATGTTCTATACGCTGTGATGAGCTCAGTGCCCTCTCCTTTAACAGTAAAATAAAGCATGGCTGAGCTGCCCTCTCCTTTAACAGTAAAATAAAGCATGGCTGAGCTGCCCTCTCCTTTAACAGTAAAATAAAGCATGGCTGAGCTGCCCTCTCCTTTAACAGTAAAATAAGGCATGGCTGAGCTGCCCTCTCCTTTAACAGTAAAATAAAGCATGGCTGAGCTGCCCTCTCCTTTAACAGTAAAATAAAGCATGGCTGAGCTGCCCTCTCCTTTAACAGTAAAATAAGGCATGGCTGAGCTGGATGACTGCTTCACTCTCCTGCTGTCGCTACCATGATGCTCTGGGGCTTAAAGCAAAAAACATTTCTGTGCCTGAGGTGATCCGCCATTTTTTAAGACGCCATAGGCATGTAGGTATATTGCCTATTTCCAAATCTTAAATGGCCCATGTCGGAATTCAGGCTCCGTGCCTGAACACGCTAAGCTCTGCTGTTCTCTCACAGAGGGCAAATATAAACTGGCAATCACACAACTGATACCAACACAACTGCCAGAGCCTGGGGCTGGGGGCATGTTCCCACACACACTCAGAGAGTGAGTCACGCAACTAAAGCACAACACACAATACCATAAATGAGAGAATGGGAGGAGGAGAGGAAAGAGAAGGAGAAGGAGAAAGAGGAGAAGAGAGGAGAGAACAAACGACAGAAGAGAGAAGAGGAGAGGAGAAGTGAAGGAGCATAGAACAAAGGGGAGAAAAGAGAGAGAGAGAGAGAGATAGAGAGAGTGAGACCTTGGTGTAGCCTGATTCAAATTCTTAACATGTCATTAGGATTTAATTTTGAAGCTTGTTTCAACCTTGCCTGGAAGCCAGCCTGAATTCACCCTGTCCACAAAATTTGAGGATGTCAAATGCCTTAATACCGGTTTTCTGTTTGTCTTTTAAAGTTATTGCGCTGTCAATATATTGCATAACAGACTAAATCTAAACACCTTGCTTCTCCAGCAGCAGGAGAAATAAATTAATAAATAAATTAATCCATCATCGTATAAAGCCCACCCAAACAATTTGATTGGCCAGAACACATCTCAGCCAGACATATACACTTCTCAATGTAGACGGAATCAGAGGGGAGAAAGAGAGAGGGAATATAGGGAGAAAGAGAGAGCAGAAGAGGAGAGAGAGAGAGAAAAGGAGAGAGAGAGAGGAGAGACTCACGTGGCCACAGAAGAGGAAGGGCAGCAGGAAAGTCAGGCCTCTCCACATCCACGACTGGAAACCCTCTGAGGAGAGAGGAGAGGAGAGAGAGAGAGAGGAGAGGAGAGGAGAGAGGAGAGGAGAGAGAGAGAGAGAGGAGAGAGAGAGAGGAGAGGAGAGAGAGAGGAGAGAGGAGAGAGAGAGAGGAGAGGAGAGGAGAGAGAGAGAGAGGAGAGGAGAGAGGAGAGGAGAGAGAGAGAGAGGAGAGAGAGGAGAGAGAGAGAGGAGAGGAGAGAGAGAGGAGAGAGAGAGAGGAGAGGAGAGGAGAGAGAGAGGAGAGAGAGGAGAGAGAGAGAGAGGAGAGAGAGAGGAGAGGAGAGAGAGAGGAGAGAGAGAGGAGAGGAGAGAGAGCACAGGCTGTCAATCACACCAGTATGCCACATACCGGTTCTGAACCAGTCAGTACTCTACCCACCCCTGGTCTGAACCATGCATGTCTTTCTAACACTGTGATGTTCTTGCTTTGTCTCTGTCGGTCTTACTAACATACTGTGCAGTCAACGCTATGCCTCTCTCAGTCACCTGAGAGACCCATGACAGGCTTCTACCAATCACACGATAGATACATGCTATGCTCTACAAGCCTACAGTTAGATCTATGTCACACCTCTTGCACTAAACCTACAATAAACTAAAGACCGTTATGGTCTACATACAAACCTACTGTCAGGTCCATGTTGTGGTCTACATACACACCTACTGTCAGATCCACGTTATGGTCTACATACATACCTACTGTCAGGTCCATGTTGTGGTCTACATACACACCTACTGTCAGATCCACGTTATGGTCTACATACATACCTACTGTCAGGTCCATGTTGTGTCTCTCGCCCAGTGCTCGTAGCCGGTACAGACAGCCACTCTGGTAGTAGTACTGAAGGAACTGCACAAAGTCTGAGTCACAGACACACAAACACACACTCAGTCCAGTATCATGGAAATACACACTCAGTCCAGTATAATGGAAAAGATGTAACGCAAGTGAATTAATGAGTTAGATCTTACTTATACACAAACACACACTCAGGGCCAGATGTGCGTATATTTGCGAACGTAGCGTTATCAGCGTCATGGACAAACCGCAGATTGCGAACGCTGTCAGACCCAAGTTTCCGTCGTATTTATCAATCGTTCAACCCTTAGTGTAAACTGCGCCTTTCTCTGCCTTTCTCCGCCCATAAACGCAATTTACGAACGTCCACAACTGAATGGCAGAGCCTACATACAAGCGCAGTTGAATGAAGTTAACTGATGACAACATTAAAAAGAATCAAACGTTTAGCGATCATGAAATAATACCATACATGATAAGATGTCAACAAGCAGGGAGATAATGAAGATCAGTAGTTTTACTTAAACTACGTGTGCACGTAGGCTATGGAAAATTGGTCAAATCTAGCAAGTAGAAAAGTTTAAGTGAATGACGTGAAAGTGAAAGTAAGACATTCGAAAGGCCAACGAAAGTTAAGGTTGCTTTTGATTGTACAAATACTTACAAAACTGGTGCTCTAAATAGAGATTCTGTTGTCTTTGAAAGGTTCTCTTATTGATGCATTGAACTGCAATTTGGATTAACACCTGCTTTTACAAGGCGGAAGTATTTAGGAGCAGAATAGACGTGCGCTTTCAGGAGCAGTCTTTGTACATACCGCGGAATACATAACTAGGCGCTCTTTACTCTTCCCCTCCCATCTTTTTACGCTAAACTCCCACTTTCCACTGGATCCTCCCATGAATGCATATGCATGACATGACAAACGCAATTAGCCATTTTCAGCTCCCATGACAGGCAGTTTGCGCTTTAACATCTTTGCGGCCTGTTTGTACATACCTCGCAATGATTTTACACGCACGTTGCGAAACAAATACGCCTGAAGTGGGCGCAAAAGCGTTAGTACATCTATGGAAATACACACTCAGTCCAGTATCATGGAAAAAAGATGTAACGCAAGTTAATTCATGTGTAATTAATAAGATCTTACTTATATACACACTCAGTCCAGTATCATGGAAATACACACTCAGTCCAGTATCATGGAAATACACACTCAGTCCAGTATCATGGAAATACACACTCAGTCCAGTATCATGGAAAAGATGTAACGCAAGTGGATTCATGAGTTAGATCTTACTTATACACAAACACACACTCAGTCCAGTATCATTGAAATACACACTCAGTCCAGTATCATGGAAAAAAGATGTAACGCAAGTTAATTCATGTGTAATTAATAAGATCTTACTTATATACACACTCAGTCCAGTATCATGTAGAAAAGATGTAGCGCAAGTTAATTAATGTGTAATTAAGAAGATCTTACTTATGTACAAGGAGTATGAGAGGAACTGGCTTCTGAACATCTGGTAGAGTTCCCCTTCTGGCCTGCATGATGAAAAAGGAGCATCCACTCAGACAGGCTACACAGCAAGCCAAGGTATGGGCAGACTTAGAGCCATACTCATAGTGTGTGTTTGTGGGTGGGCATAGAGCCATACTCATAGTGTGTGTTTGTGGGTGGGCATACTCATAGTGTGTGTTTGTGGGCAGACTTAGAGCCATACTCATAGTGTGTGTTTGTGGGTGGGCATACTCATAGTGTGTGTTTGTGGGTGGGCATAGAGCCATACTCATAGTGTGTGTTTGTGGGTGGGCATAGAGCCATACTCATAGTGTGTGTTTGTGGGTGGGCATACTCATAGTGTGTGTTTGTGGGTGGGCATACTCATAGTGTGTGTTTGTGGGTGGGCATACTCATAGTGTGTGTTTGTGGGTGGGCATAGAGCCATACTCATAGTGTGTGTTTGTGGGTGGGCTAACAACAGTCATATAGAAAGAATACAATGCACCAGGTGTAAGATTAGATGTTTAGATTTAGGGCCCTTATTTGGATGATGGGAAGAGACAAAGTCCCGCTAATTGAACACCATGAACAAGACCCCAAGACCTTAACCCCAAATACCAGCTTACCCACCCCCCCACCCCCCCCAAGACCTTAACCACAAATACTAGCTCACCCCCCCCACCCCCAATGCACACAACACCTATAGTTTAATTTGCACAACTTTACTTGTTGATAGACTTTCCTGCCATTTTAATTAAGGCCCTTAGAGTACTTGTGTATTGCTATTGTCAAAGTGTTTCTGTTTAGGTCACCATTGGGTCATAAATCAGTCCTGTCGTTAGGTCAGTGGAGTAACTCTGAGAAGTGGCCTTTCTTACCATGTGAGCATCACTCCGGAGAGGAAGGTTGAGACATAATGCTGAAACACCCACCAGCCTTTGATCCTGAAGAGCAGAATTATTTCAGAATATCATTACTATTGCGGTTCACTGTTGTTGGTGATACTGATGTTCTTTTTTCGCTGTAGCATGTCTGTATCTGTGCACATTATGTGTAGCATTAACTCAGCTCCATTGTAGCATGTCCGTATCTGTGCACATTATGTGTAGCATTAACTCAGCTC